>NW_025533834.1:107500-207500 GCF_020615455.1 Coregonus clupeaformis | reverse complement strand
AAGTCCTTCCAAATGTCTCTCACGTATTTCCACAGGTGCATATATCCAAAGGTGAGTATTTCCCAAAGGTAAGTATCTCCAAATCCTTATATTCCTCATGGAAGTGGACGTGCAGCACTCTTGTCCTCCAGAGAGCCCAGGTTGGAGACTGTGTCTCTTCCCTTCCCAAACCTTCAGCTCATCAGCTCCTCATTTGTTTCAGCTGCGTGGGAAGATTGGCCATAGAGGGGTGGAGTTCCCGACCATACCAGCAGATGGAGCCATAGCTGTCTGGGTTTGCAGCCACCTCAGGGGGATGTAACGTCCCTCCAGGACACAGCCTCTCGTGACATCACACATCCCCCTCCTCGGGACCGACGTCCTCGTCGGGGTAAAGGCAGCGAAGAAGGCATCACGCCGGGAGAGGGCGTCCGCATTGCCGTGGTGCTTGCCAGACTGCTCTCTCTTCAACTCCTCCAACTCTAGGACCAGGGACTCAGCCTCCTGTTGTCTCTCCTTGAGTTTCTTACTGAACGCATCAGCCTTGGTTTTAGCAGAGTTTAGCTTCTGTTGAGCAGCTTTCAGTTCCTTCTCTCTCTCTGCCTCCGCATTCTTCATCTTGTTCTCCAACACCTTGTACTTCTCCTCTGCCTTCTTCTGGACCTCCTTACTACTGCGCAGGGTCTCCTCACACTCCTCGATGGTCCTGCGCAGCCTCTCCAGCTCCTCCTGTTGCTTAGGGAAGGAGCTCTGTTGGAGTTTAGCCTGGAGGATATCTAACTCTTCTGTCTTCATGTCTAACTGTTGCTTTAACAAACGATACCTCTCAGCGGTCCCCTTCAGACCAGACAGTTCTTTGTCCAGATTCTGTAGCTCCGTCTCTGTGTCGGTCTGGGCACCTGCCATCCCTATCAGAGCCCGGGCGGGAGTGAGTAACTCGGAGGATTGCACCGGAGCCTTCCCAGGATGAGTCTTGCCTCTCCGTTTCCGAGGTACTCGGGTTATCCTCTCCTGAGACTCTCTCCAGAGTGGGTAAAAGGCTGGGCAGTCTCGTCCAATTAGGACAGGGACGGGGAGGGAATCAACCACCCCCGCCGTCGTGTGTATGGTTCCCCGTGTGCTGGTCATTGTAAGTTCAGTAATGGGGTATTCTCTGGTGTCCCCATGGACACAGGAAACTGGGAGGACTTTCCCCCGGGGTCAGACACGTTGGGCCCACCAAATCCTTACGCACCAGGGTGGCCCGGCTACCAGAATCCAGTAAGGCCTCCACATCATGGTGATTCACAGTTACCGGGCAGGTGGGGGGTCGATCTGGGCCGCCATCTACGACTCCCAAGAGCGAGGCAAACGGTGTGTGGGTGCTGAGCTGGAGGACTCCGCAGTGGGCATAGGTTCATCGGCTGGTTTCCCACACTGCCAGGAGATATGTCCCATCTCCCCACACCGGTAACACTGTCGAAGTTTCCCCCTCCTGGTGTACTCTTCTTGGACCCGCCTGGTTTCTGGCTCCCCCTGGAGCCGGGATAAGTCCTGACGTGGCTGGGTTCGAGACCTTGGGGTCCTTTGGACGGGTTCTTCCCATTTGTGGTGGGGCCGCCCTCCTGGGGTCTTTTCGGGAAGCATTCAGCATCTCCGCTGTGGCCTGGTACTTTTCCACAGCTTCCACGGTCAGATCAGCCGTGGTCAAGGCCTGTTGACTGATGAACCGTTTTGCCTCATAAGGCAGGGCGCGTAGGTAACGATCCACCACAACGGCCTCCACCACCGCCGCTGCTGTATTCCTCTGCGGATCCAGCCATTTCCTTGCGATTCGGACAAGTTCATGCATCTGCGCCCGAGGAGGTTGGTCTGGTTGGAAGGTCCAGCTGTGAAAGCGCTGGGCCATACCAAACTTTGTGAGTCCATATCTGCTGAGGATCTCAGACTTCAGGGCATCATAGTCAGTAACCTGGTCAGGGCCCAGGTCCCGGACAGCATTCAGCGATTCCCCGGTTAGAAAGGGGGCTAACAGACCAACCCACTGTTGCTTGGGCCAGGCTTCCCTAGTGGCCGTGGCCTCAAATGCATGCAGGTATGCCTCAATGTCATCGGTAGCTCCCATCTTAGATATAAAGTCACTTGCCTTTATTGGGCGGGTATTTTGGACCACCCTCTGTCTCTGCAACTGCAATTCCTCTGCCTTCAGAAGGTTGGCTTTCTTTTGCTCCTCCAAGAGAGCCACGTTTGCTTGCATCTGGGCTTGCTGGCCAGCAACAAGGGCTTTCAATATGTCCTCCATTTCAGTCGGCGGGGAGCCTACGGCCAACTTGGAAAACTGGGTGATCAAACCTTCGGTATCCTCCTCTGACATGCACTATTAACGCTTGAGCGTTCCCGTATTCTCCACCATCTGTGACGTCACGAGAGGCTACACAGCTTTCAGCGGGATTGCTCAAGTAGTGCAAGGAGACAAGGTTCAAACAAAACAAGGATTTTATTATAGGTCTTGGGAAATTAACGAAAATATAACAGAATTCTGTTCTCTTGTGGCTCTTTAAGGGTTAGCAGTTCAGGGATGTCTCTTCCACATCCAAAATCATAATTCTCACTCGCTCAGATAACTTTTCCCCAGCCTTACTGTAGTCCACGTTGCAGCTAGTGGCCAACCCAGCAAAAAGTCCTTCCAAATGTCTCTCACGTATTTCCACAGGTGCATATATCCAAAGGTGAGTATTTCCCAAAGGTAAGTATCTCCAAATCCTTATATTCCTCATGGAAGTGGACGTGCAGCACTCTTGTCCTCCAGAGAGCCCAGGTTGGAGACTGTGTCTCTTCCCTTCCCAAACCTTCAGCTCATCAGCTCCTCATTTGTTTCAGCTGCGTGGGAAGATTGGCCATAGAGGGGTGGAGTTCCCGACCATACCAGCAGATGGAGCCATAGCTGTCTGGGTTTGCAGCCACCTCAGGGGGATGTAACGTCCCTCCAGGACACAGCCTCTCGTGACATCACACTATATATATACACTACCAGTCAATACTACATATATACACTACCAGTCAATACTATATATATATACACTACCAGTCAATACTACATATATACACTACCAGTCAATACTATATATATACACTACCAGTCAATACTATATATATACACTACCAGTCAATACTATATATATACAGGGGGAGGGGGAGGGGGAGGAGGCAGCAAGGCAGGGGGAGGGGGAGGGGGAGGGGAGGAGGCAGCAAGGCAGGGGGGAGGGGGAGGAAGCAGCAAGGGAGGGGGAGGGGGAGGAAGCAGCAAGACAGGGGGGAGGGGGAGGGGGAGGGGGAGGAGGAAGCAAGGCAGGGGGAGGGGGAGGAAGCAGCAAGGCTGGGGGAGGGGGAGCAGGGGGGTTGGGGGAGCAGCAGGGGGTGGGGGGAGCAGCAGGGGGATGGGGGAGCAGCAGGGGGGTGGGGGGAGCAGCAGGGGGTGGGGGAGCAGCAGGGGGATGGGGGAGTAGCAGGGGACGGGGGAGTAGCAGGGGGATGGGGGAGTAGCAGGGGGATGGGGGAGCAGCAGGGTGAGATGGGGGTAGCAGGGGACGGGGTAGCAGGGGGATGGGGGGAGCAGCAGGGGGATGGGGGAGTAGCAGGGGGGATGGGGGAGCAGCAGGGGGGGGAGTAGCAGGGGGACGGGGGAGTAGCAGGGGGATGGGGGAGCAGCAGGGGGGTGGGGGGAGCAGCAGGGGGTTGGGGGAGCAGCAGGGGGATGGGGGAGTAGGGGGGAGTAGCAGGGGATGGGGGAGCTGCAGGGGGTGGGGGGTAGCAGGGTGGGGAGTAGCAGATGGGGGAGTAGGGAGTAGCAGGGGGATGGGGGGAGCTGCAGGGGTGGGGATGGGGGAGTAGGGGGAGTAGCAGGGGATGGAGCTGCAGGGGGATGGGGGAGTAGGGGGGAGTAGCAGGGGGATGGGGGAGCTGCAGGGGGATGGGGGAGCTGCAGGGGGACAGGGGAGCAGCAGGGGGATGGGGGAGCAGCAGGGGGATGGGGGAGTAGGTTGCTGCCTACTGGCTATTCAGCAGCCTGATGATCTGGGGGTAGAAGCTCTTGGCCAGTCTGACAGTGTTTGCCATGATGCTCCTCCTCCTGGCCGTGTCTGATGGAAGCGGGGAGAACAGACCGTGGCTATGGTGGCTGGGGTCCCTGGGAGAACAGACCGTGGCTATGGTGGCTGGGGTCCCTGGGAGAACAGACCGTGGCTATGGTGGCTGGGGTCCCTGGGAGAACAGACCGTGGCTATGGTGGCTGGGGTCCCTGGGAGAACAGACCGTGGCTATGGTGGCTGGGGTCCCTGGGAGAACAGACCGTGGCTATGGTGGCTGGGGTCCCTGATTATCTTCTTGGCCTTTCTGTGACACCTGGTGCTGTAGGTGTTCTGGAGGGCAGGCAGTGTGCACTAGTGATGGGGTAACGAAGCTTCCTGAAGCGTTGAGCCTTTCCAGCCAATTGTGTCCAAAATAGATTCATTACTCAAGGCTTTGATCAACACAGTGAACACTAGTGGCACCTGCTGGTCAAAAGAATTTATAGCAGCCAAATGATTATAGATGACGACCCAAACGCTTTAGCGCGTGTTCAGAGTAGCCTTTTTGTCTTCTACCAAAACCAATACCAAACCTATCAAGTGGTTGTTCAACGAAACAACGCTTCGGATGTCATTGATCACATGCTTCTGATAAAGTGATACAGGCATCGGCACACTGCTTCGAAGTAAACTGCTTAGCGATTTTGACGCATGGCTCGGAGCTCCTGGTATCAAACGTAACGTCACTAGCGTGCACACAATGGTGCGTTCAGCTGAGCATACCACCCTCTGTAGCGCCTTGCAGTCCACAGCGGTGGAGTTGCCGTTCATGGCCGTGATGCAGCCTGACAGGATGCTCTCGATGGTGCTCCTCCAGAACACTATGAGGGTCTTCGAGGACATGACACATTTCTTCAGCCTCCTGAGGTTGATGAGTCGCTGCCAGCCTTCTTCACCACGGTGTCAATGTGGTCTGACCATTTCAGCTCACTGGAGATGTGAACACTGAGGAACTTGACGTTTTTTGATCATCTCCACGGCAACCCCGTTGATGAGGATGGTTACTCCTGAAGTCCACAATCAGCTCCTTTGTTTTGCTGACGTTGAGGGAGAGGTTGTTTACCTGGCACCACACTGTCAGAGTGTCTACCTCCTCCCTGTAGGTCGTCTCGTTGTTGTTGGTAATCAGATCTACTACTGTCGTGTCGTCAGCAAACTTGATGATGGAGTTGGAACTATGTGAGGCCACGCAGTTGTGGGTATACAGGGAGTACAGGAGGGGACTGAGGACGCACCCTTTTGGGGCCTCCGTGTTGAGAATCAGCGTCTCGGTGGTAATGTTGCCTACCTTTACCACCTGGGGGCTGGCCGTCAGGAAGTCCAGGACCCAGTTGCATATGGAGGAGTTCAGCCCCAGGGCCGTGAGTTTTGTGGTGAGCTTGGAGGGCACTATGGTGTTGAAGGCTGAGCTGTAGTCGAAGAACAGCATCCTTACATAGGCTTTCATTTTGCCCAGGTGGGTAAGGGCAGTGTGCAGTGGAATGGCGATTGCATCGTCCGTGGATCTGTCATGGGGGGTAGGAGAATTGCAGAGGGTGGAGTGTTTCAGGGAGGGAGGAGGTGATGTGGTCTTTGACTAGCCTCTCGGAGTGTTTCAGGGAGGGAGGAGGTGATGTGGTCTTTGACTAGCCTCTCGGAGTGTTTCAGGGAGGGAGGAGGTGATGTGGTCTTTGACTAGCCTCTCGGAGTGTTTCAGGGAGGGAGGAGGTGATGTGGTCTTTGACTAGCCTC
Organism: Coregonus clupeaformis; assembly: GCF_020615455.1. Lineage (NCBI taxonomy): Eukaryota > Metazoa > Chordata > Actinopteri > Salmoniformes > Salmonidae > Coregonus > Coregonus clupeaformis. Next base: position 201,684 of record NW_025533834.1, on the reverse strand, counting down.
TCGGAGTGTTTCAGTGAGGGAGGAGGTGATGTGGTCTTTGACTAGCCTCTCGGAGTGTTTCAGGGAGGGAGGAGGTGATGTGGTCTTTGACTAGCCTCTCGGAGTGTTTCAGGGAGGGAGGAGGTGATGTGGTCTTTGACTAGCCTCTCGGAGTGTTTCAGGGAGGGAGGAGGTGATGTGGTCTTTGACTAGCCTCTCGGAGTGTTTCAGGGAGGGAGGAGGTGATGTGGTCTTTGACTAGCCTCTCGAAGCGCTTCATGATGACGGAAGTGAGAGCTACGGGTCGGTAGTCATTCAGTTCAGTTACTTTCCCTTTCTTGGTCACGGGGATGATAGTGGAGCCCTTAAAGCAGGTTGGGATAACAGCATGAACTAGAGAGAGATGTCCAAAAATGTCAGAAAACACAACAGCTAGCGGGTCTGCAGGTGCTCTGATGTCAGCTGGTCCAAACTGATTCAGATTCTGAGGCAGATTGAACCGGACCACAATAATGTCAATGGTGTGTCTATTAGATGGTGTTCTGAGTAATATAATTATCCTCTTGGTCAAAAGTAGTGCCCTATATAGGGAATAGAAAGCCAATTGGGACTGCAGCCGCTCTATCAATACGTCAATATGTTATAAAGAGCTTCCTGTAGCAGCTCTATCAATACGTCAATATGTTATAAAGAGCTTCCTGTAGCAGCTCTATCAATACGTCAATATGTTATAAAGAGCTTCCTGTAGCAGCTCTATCAATACGTCAATATGTTATAAAGAGCTTCCTGTAGCAGCTCTATCAATACGTCAATATGTTATAAAGAGCTTCCTGTAGCCGCTCTATCAATACGTCAATATGTTATAAAGAGCTTCCTGTAGCCGCTCTATCAATACGTCAATATGTTATAAAGAGCTTCCTGTAGCCGCTCTATCAATACGTCAATATGTTATAAAGAGCTTCCTGTAGCAGCTCTATCAATATGTCAATATGTTATAAAGAGCTTCCTGTAGCAGCTCTATCAATACGTCAATATGTTATAAAGAGCTTCCTGTAGCAGCTCTATCAATACGTCAATATGTTATAAAGAGCTTCCTGTAGCAGCTCTATCAATACGTCAATATGTTATAAAGAGCTTCCTGTAGCAGCTCTATCAATACGTCAATATGTTATAAAGAGCTTCCTGTAGCAGCTCTATCAATACGTCAATATGTTATAAAGAGCTTCCTGTAGCAGCTCTATCAATACGTCAATATGTTATAAAGAGCTTCCTGTAGCAGCTCTATCAATACGTCAATATGTTATAAAGAGCTTCCTGTAGCAGCTCTATCAATACGTCAATATGTTATAAAGAGCTTCCTGTAGCAGCTCTATCAATACGTCAATATGTTATAAAGAGCTTCCTGTAGCAGCTCTATCAATACGTCAATATGTTATAAAGAGCTTCCTGTAGCAGCTCTATCAATACGTCAATATGTTATAAAGAGCTTCCTGTAGCAGCTCTATCAATACGTCAATATGTTATAAAGAGCTTCCTGTAGCAGCTCTATCAATACGTCAATATGTTATAAAGAGCTTCCTGTAGCAGCTCTATCAATACGTCAATATGTTATAAAGAGCTTCCTGTAGCAGCTCTATCAATACGTCAATATGTTATAAAGAGCTTCCTGTAGCAGCTCTATCAATACGTCAATATGTTATAAAGAGCTTCCTGTAGCAGCTCTATCAATACGTCAATATGTTATAAAGAGCTTCCTGTAGCAGCTCTATCAATACGTCAATATGTTATAAAGAGCTTCCTGTAGCAGCTCTATCAATACGTCAATATGTTATAAAGAGCTTCCTGTAGCAGCTCTATCAATACGTCAATATGTTATAAAGAGCTTCCTGTAGCAGCTCTATCAATACGTCAATATGTTATAAAGAGCTTCCTGTAGCAGCTCTATCAATACGTCAATATGTTATAAAGAGCTTCCTGTAGCAGCTCTATCAATACGTCAATATGTTATAAAGAGCTTCCTGTAGCAGCTCTATCAATACGTCAATATGTTATAAAGAGCTTCCTGTAGCAGCTCTATCAATACGTCAATATGTTATAAAGAGCTTCCTGTAGCAGCTCTATCAATACGTCAATATGTTATAAAGAGCTTCCTGTAGCAGCTCTATCAATACGTCAATATGTTATAAAGAGCTTCCTGTAGCAGCTCTATCAATACGTCAATATGTTATAAAGAGCTTCCTGTAGCAGCTCTATCAATACGTCAATATGTTATAAAGAGCTTCCTGTAGCAGCTCTATCAATACGTCAATATGTTATAAAGAGCTTCCTGTAGCAGCTCTATCAATACGTCAATATGTTATAAAAGAGCTTCCTGTAGCAGCTCTATCAATACGTCAATATGTTATAAAGAGCTTCCTGTAGCAGCTCTATCAATACGTCAATATGTTATAAAGAGCTTCCTGTAGCAGCTCTATCAATACGTCAATATGTTATAAAGAGCTTCCTGTAGCAGCTCTATCAATACGTCAATATGTTATAAAGAGCTTCCTGTAGCAGCTCTATCAATACGTCAATATGTTATAAAGAGCTTCCTGTAGCAGCTCTATCAATACGTCAATATGTTATAAAGAGCTTCCTGTAGCCGCTCTATCAATACGTCAATATGTTATAAAGAGCTTCCTGTAGCCGCTCTATCAATACGTCAATATGTTATAAAGAGCTTCCTGTAGCCGCTCTATCAATACGTCAATATGTTATAAAGAGCTTCCTGTAGCCGCTCTATCAATACGTCAATATGTTATAAAGAGCTTCCTGTAGCCGCTCTATCAATACGTCAATATGTTATAAAGAGCTTCCTGTAGCCGCTCTATCAATACGTCAATATGTTATAAAGAGCTTCCTGTAGCAGCTCTATCAATACGTCAATATGTTATAAAGAGCTTCCTGTAGCAGCTCTATCAATACGTCAATATGTTATAAAGAGCTTCCTGTAGCAGCTCTATCAATACGTCAATATGTTATAAAGAGCTTCCTGTAGCAGCTCTATCAATACGTCAATATGTTATAAAGAGCTTCCTGTAGCAGCTCTATCAATACGTCAATATGTTATAAAGAGCTTCCTGTAGCAGCTCTATCAATACGTCAATATGTTATAAAGAGCTTCCTGTAGCAGCTCTATCAATACGTCAATATGTTATAAAGAGCTTCCTGTAGCAGCTCTATCAATACGTCAATATGTTATAAAGAGCTTCCTGTAGCAGCTCTATCAATACGTCAATATGTTATAAAGAGCTTCCTGTAGCAGCTCTATCAATACGTCAATATGTTATAAAGAGCTTCCTGTAGCAGCTCTATCAATACGTCAATATGTTATAAAGAGCTTCCTGTAGCAGCTCTATCAATACGTCAATATGTTATAAAGAGCTTCCTGTAGCAGCTCTATCAATACGTCAATATGTTATAAAAGAGCTTCCTGTAGCAGCTCTATCAATACGTCAATATGTTATAAAGAGCTTCCTGTAGCAGCTCTATCAATACGTCAATATGTTATAAAGAGCTTCCTGTAGCAGCTCTATCAATACGTCAATATGTTATAAAGAGCTTCCTGTAGCAGCTCTATCAATACGTCAATATGTTATAAAGAGCTTCCTGTAGCAGCTCTATCAATACGTCAATATGTTATAAAGAGCTTCCTGTAGCAGCTCTATCAATACGTCAATATGTTATAAAGAGCTTCCTGTAGCAGCTCTATCAATACGTCAATATGTTATAAAGAGCTTCCTGTAGCAGCTCTATCAATACGTCAATATGTTATAAAGAGCTTCCTGTAGCAGCTCTATCAATACGTCAATATGTTATAAAGAGCTTCCTGTAGCCGCTCTATCAATACGTCAATATGTTATAAAAGAGCTTCCTGTAGCAGCTCTATCAATACGTCAATATGTTATAAAGAGCTTCCTGTAGCAGCTCTATCAATACGTCAATATGTTATAAAGAGCTTCCTGTAGCAGCTCTATCAATACGTCAATATGTTATAAAGAGCTTCCTGTAGCAGCTCTATCAATACGTCAATATGTTATAAAGAGCTTCCTGTAGCAGCTCTATCAATACGTCAATATGTTATAAAGAGCTTCCTGTAGCAGCTCTATCAATACGTCAATATGTTATAAAGAGCTTCCTGTAGCAGCTCTATCAATACGTCAATATGTTATAAAGAGCTTCCTGTAGCAGCTCTATCAATACGTCAATATGTTATAAAGAGCTTCCTGTAGCAGCTCTATCAATACGTCAATATGTTATAAAGAGCTTCCTGTAGCCGCTCTATCAATACGTCAATATGTTATAAAGAGCTTCCTGTAGCAGCTCTATCAATACGTCAATATGTTATAAAGAGCTTCCTGTAGCAGCTCTATTCATACGTCAATATGTTATAAAGAGCTTCCTGTAGCAGCTCTTTCCATATGTCAATACATTATTAACGACTTCACAGAAGCTTTTAGTTCAAATAAATAGTTTCCTGTTGTGTTCATCATCACACAAACATTTTGGCTGCTTCTCTGTCTCTCACTATATCTCGCTCTCTTTCCATGGTGCTTTCTGTCATCAGTGCTATCAATAACAACGCTATCGTTTAGGATATCTGAATAACGCTGCATGTTTTGACTGTGATGACCCTAATGGTTTCGTCATAGCAGAGATGAGCTGTATGTCAGATAGGATAAAGTAATCATTCTACCCCCCGGACCTAAAAAATAAAATAAAATAAAATAATAATAATAATAATAATAATAATAATAATTGTGAAGTGGTTATCCCACTGGCTATAGGGTGAATGCACCAATTTGTAAGTCGCTCTGGATAAGAGCGTCTGCTAAATGACGTAAATGTAAATGTAAATGTAATGAACTGCCAAGTGGAATCCATTAACTGTTTCTCTAGTCTGTTACACCATACTATAATGGTCCTTTACTGTCTCTAGTCTGTTACACCATACTATAATGGTCCCTTACTGTCTCTAGTCTGTTACACCATCCTATAATGGTCCTTTACTGTCTCTGGTCTGTTACACCATACTATAATGGTCCTTTACTGTCTCTAGTCTGTTACACCACACTATAATGGTCCTTTACTGTCTCTAGTCTGTTACACCATACTATAATGGTCCTTTACTGTCTCTAGTCTGTTACACCATACTATAATGGTCCTTTACTGTCTCTAGTCTGTTACACCATGCTATAATGGTCCTTTACTGTCTCTAGTCTGTTACACCACACTATAATGGTCCTTTACTGTCTCTAGTCTGTTACACCATACTATAATGGTCCTTTACTGTCTCTAGTCTGTTACACCATGCTATAATGGTCCTTTACTGTCTCTAGTCTGTTACACCATGCTATAATGGTCCTTTACTGTCTCTAGTCTGTTACACCATACTATAATGGTCCTTTACTGTCTCTAGTCTGTTACACCATGCTATAATGGTCCTTTACTGTCTCTAGTCTGTTACACCATACTATAATGGTCCTTTACTGTCTCTAGTCTGTTACACCATACTATAATGGTCCTTTACTGTCTCTAGTCTGTTACACCATACTATAATGGTCCTTTACTGTCTCTAGTCTGTTACACCACACTATAATGGTCCTTTACTGTCTCTAGTCTGTTACACCATACTATAATGGTCCTTTACTGTCTCTAGTCTGTTACACCACACTATAATGGTCCTTTACTGTCTCTAGTCTGTTACACCACACTATAATGGTCCTTTACTGTCTCTAGTCTGTTACACCATACTATAATGGTCCTTTACTGTCTCTAGTCTGTTACACCATACTATAATGGTCCTTTACTGTCTCTAGTCTGTTACACCATACTATAATGGTCCTTTACTGTCTCTAGTCTGTTACACCATACTATAATGGTCCTTTACTGTCTCTAGTCTGTTACACCATACTATAATGGTCCTTTACTGTCTCTAGTCTGTTACACCATGCTATAATGGTACTTTACTGTCTCTAGTCTGTTACACCATACTATAATGGTCCTTTACTGTCTCTAGTCAGTTACACCATGCTATAATGGTCCTTTACTGTCTCTAGTCTGTTACACCATACTATAATGGTCCTTTACTGTCTCTAGTCTGTTACACCATACTATAATGGTCCTTTACTGTCTCTAGTCTGTTACACCACACTATAATGGTCCTTTACTGTCTCTAGTCTGTTACACCACACTATAATGGTCCTTTACTGTCTCTAGTCTGTTACACCATACTATAATGGTCCTTTACTGTCTCTAGTCTGTTACACCACACTATAATGGTCCTTTACTGTCTCTAGTCTGTTACACCATACTATAATGGTCCTTTACTGTCTCTAGTCTGTTACACCATACTATAATGGTCCTTCACTGTCTCTAGTCTGTTACACCATACTATAATGGTCCTTTACTGTCTCTAGTCTGTTACACCACACTATAATGGTCCTTTACTGTCTCTAGTCTGTTACACCATACTATAATGGTCCTTTACTGTCTCTAGTCTGTTACACCATACTATAATGGTCCTTTACTGTCTCTAGTCTGTTACACCACACTATAATGGTCCTTTACTGTCTCTAGTCTGTTACACCATACTATAATGGTCCTTTACTGTCTCTAGTCTGTTACACCATACTATAATGGTCCTTTACTGTCTCTAGTCTGTTACACCATACTATAATGGTCCTTTACTGTCTCTAGTCTGTTACACCATACTATAATGGTCCCTACTGTCTCTAGTCTGTTACACCATACTATAATGGTCCTTTACTGTCTCTAGTCTGTTACACCATACTATAATGGTCCTTTACTGTCTCTAGTCTGTTACACCTCACTATAATGGTCCTTTACTGTCTCTAGTCTGTTACACCATACTATAATGGTCCTTTACTGTCTCTAGTCTGTTACACCATACTATAATGGTCCTCTTACTGTCTCTAGTCTGTTACACCATACTATAATGGTCCTTTACTGTCTCTAGTCTGTTACACCATACTATAATGGTCCTTTACTGTCTCTAGTCTGTTACACCATACTATAATGGTCCTTTACTGTCTCTAGTCTGTTACACCATACTATAATGGTCCTTTACTGTCTCTGGTCTGTTACACCATACTATAATGGTCCTTTACTGTCTCTAGTCTGTTACACCATACTATAATGGTCCTTTACTGTCTCTAGTCTGTTACACCACACTATAATGGTCCTTTACTGTTTCTAGTCTGTTACACCACACTATAATGGTCCTTTACTGTCTCTAGTCTGTTACACCATACTATAATGGTCCTTTACTGTCTCTGGTCTGTTACACCATACTATAATGGTCCTTTCACTGTCCCTAGTCTGTTACACCATACTATAATGGTCCTTTACTGTCTCTAGTCTGTTACACCATACTATAATGGTCCTTTACTGTCTCTAGTCTGTTACACCATACTATAATGGTCCTTTACTGTCTCTAGTCTGTTACACCATACTATAATGGTCCTTTACTGTCTCTAGTCTGTTACACCATACTATAATGGTCCTTTACTGTCTCTAGTCTGTTACACCATACTACAATGGTCCTTTACTGTCTCTAGTCTGTTACACCATACTATAATGGTCCTTTACTGTCTCTAGTCTGTTACACCATACTATAATGGTCCTTTACTGTCTCTAGTCTGTTACACCACACTATAATGGTCCTTTATTGTCTCTAGTCTGTTACACCACACTATAATGGTCCTTTACTGTCTCTAGTCTGTTACACCATACTATAATGGTCCTTTACTGTCTCTGGTCTGTTACACCATACTATAATGGTCCTTTACTGTCTCTAGTCTGTTACACCATACTATAATGGTCCTTTACTGTCTCTAGTCTGTTACACCATACTATAATGGTCCTTTACTGTCTCTAGTCTGTTACACCATACTATAATGGTCCTTTACTGTCTCTAGTCTGTTACACCATACTATAATGGTCCTTTACTGTCTCTAGTCTGTTACACCATACTATAATGGTCCTTTACTGTCTCTAGTCTGTTACACCATACTATAATGGTCCTTTACTGTCTCTGGTCTGTTACACCACACTATAATGGTCCTTTACTGTCTCTAGTCTGTTACACCATACTATAATGGTCCTTTACTGTCTCTAGTCTGTTACACCATACTATAATGGTCCTTTACTGTCTCTAGTCTGTTACACCATACTATAATGGTCCTTTACTGTCTCTGGTCTGTTACACCATACTATAATGGTCCTTTACTGTCTCTAGTCTGTTACACCATACTATAATGGTCCTTTACTGTCTCTAGTCTGTTACACCATACTATAATGGTTCTTTACTGTCTCTAGTCTGTTACACCATACTATAATGGTCCTTTACTGTCTCTAGTCTGTTACACCATACTATAATGGTCCTTTACTGTCTCTAGTCTGTTACACCATACTATAATGGTCCCTTACTGTCTCTAGTCTGTTACACCATACTATAATGGTCCTTTACTGTCTCTAGTCTGTTACACCATACTATAATGGTCCTTTACTGTCTCTAGTCTGTTACACCATACTATAATGGTCCTTTACTGTCTCTAGTCTGTTACACCATACTACAATGGTCCTTTACTGTCTCTAGTCTGTTACACCATACTATAATGGTCCCTTACTGTCTCTAGTCTGTTACACCATACTACAATGGTCCTTTACTGTCTCTAGTCTGTTACACCATACTATAATGGTCCCTTACTGTCTCTAGTCTGTTACACCATACTATAATGGTCCTTTACTGTCTCTAGTCTGTTACACCATACTATAATGGTCCTTTACTGTCTCTAGTCTGTTACACCATACTATAATGTTCCTTTACTGTCTCTAGTCTGTTACACCATACTATAATGGTCCTTTACTGTCTCTAGTCTGTTACACCATACTATAATGGTCCCTTACTGTCTCTAGTCTGTTACACCCATACTATAATGGTCCTTTACTGTCTCTAGTCTGTTACACCATACTATAATGGTCCTTTACTGTCTCTGGTCTGTTACACCACACTATAATGGTCCTTTACTGTCTCTAGTCTGTTACACCATACTATAATGGTCCTTTACTGTCTCTAGTCTGTTACACCATACTATAATGGTCCTTTACTGTCTCTAGTCTGTTACACCATACTATAATGGTCCTTTACTGTCTCTAGTCTGTTACACCATACTATAATGGTCCTTTACTGTCTCTAGTCTGTTACACCACACTATAATGGTCCTTTACTGTCTCTAGTCTGTTACACCATCCTATAATGGTCCTTTACTGTCTCTAGTCTGTTACACCATACTATAATGGTCCTTTACTGTCTCTGGTCTGTTACACCACACTATAATGGTCCTTTACTGTCTCTAGTCTGTTACACCATACTATAATGGTCCTTTACTGTCTCTAGTCTGTTATACCATACTATAATGGTCCTTTACTGTCTCTAGTCTGTTACACCATACTATAATGGTCCTTTACTGTCTCTAGTCTGTTACACCATACTATAATGGTCCTTTACTGTCTCTAGTCTGTTACACCACACTATAATGGTCCTTTACTGTCTCTAGTCTGTTACACCATACTATAATGGTCCTTTACTGTCTCTAGTCTGTTACACCATACTATAATGGTCCTTTACTGTCTCTATTCTGTTACACCATGCTATAATGGTCCTTTACTGTCTCTAGTCTGTTACACCACACTATAATGGTCCTTTACTGTCTCTAGTCTGTTACACCATACTATAATGGTCCTTTACTGTCTCTAGTCTGTTACACCATGCTATAATGGTCCTTTACTGTCTCTAGTCTGTTACACCATGCTATAATGGTCCTTTCACCATCCCAGTGTGGGTAGAGTACAGTACAATCCCAACCAACAGAGTTCCACATGTTTTCCAGCTGTAGATTCTATAACAACCCCATCACTCTGGCTGGATGTTGAATCTGGCTGAGGCTGCAGCCAAGCCCTGGCTAGCAAACACTCATTTCGCAGCTAGTCGTAGTGTGTGTCCTAAACTGCACCCTATTCCCTCTATAGTGCACTACGTAGGACTCTGGTCAAAAGCAGTGCACTATACAGGGAATAGGGTGCCATTTGGTACACAGCCTTAAACATGTTAAAGTCTCTCTGGTTCTTTCTCAGGGACTGTTGTGTAGCCAGAGGAAACACCGAGGGACACAGAAAGCCTTTATTTCACCATGATTTAGACAGAGAAGTCACTTACCAGCTCATATCCTCCCAGTGTCTCTGCTGCTTGAAACATAGTCCAAAGGTTTACTGTTAGAGGGACAATAATATTGGGATCAATAAGACAAGAACACCAAGACAAACCCAGCTGGCATACACTGTCTATATAATACAGTCAGTCAGTCCGTCAGTCATAACAACAACATTTAATAGTGTTGTCTTCACAAAGGGATTTAAGGTGTTATTGAAATGTCAACACTTCTTACATGAAAAAGAAAACCTGTTTGTAATACTGTAATATTAACATATGAATTAGAAAGTATAGGCCAATTCCAGACTGTAGTGTCTGTCAATGACATTCTCTAAAAGGCATCTGAATATTACTGATGGACTCCAGAGAGGCTGATCAATCTGGCTTTCATCAGGATTCAATGCATTTGTCAGGATGGCCTTCTCTCTCCTCTCCTAACCCCATATCCTCCTCTCCTCTCCTCTCCTCTCCTCTCCTCTCCTCTCCTCTCCTCTCCTCTCCTCTCCTCTCCTCTCCTCTCCTCTCCTCTCCTCTCCTCTCCTCTCCTCTCCTCTCCTCTTCATCCTCTCCTTTCCTCTTCATCCTCTCCTCTCCTCTCCTCTCCATCCTCCTCTCCTCTCCCCTCTCATCTCCTCCTCTCCTCTCCTCCTCTCCCCTCTCATCTCATCTCCTCCGCTCCTCTCCTCTCCTCTCCTCTCCTCTCCTCTCCTCTCCTCTCCTCCTCTCGAGGATAGAACGATAGAGGCAGTAAAAGAAGGAGGGTTCTACTTACTCTGTCTGAAGCCCAGGTAGGGGATCCTCTCTATGGGCGTCTTCCTCTCCTTCATGTATTTATACAGAGCTACTAGAAAGGCTTGTTCGTCAGCAGGACAGTCCTCACCTCCTTCCCCTGTTCTTCTTTTAGCGGAGGGGGAGACCCTCTGACAGCAGCTGCTGCCTCTAGGTCCCCTGGGCCCCTCTGCCTTGGACTCAGGCTTCACCTGCAGACAGACAAGGACATGAGGGAAGAGATGAGCAGAATCAATGCAAAGTCAAATCAATACTGAAGAGCTCAGTGACTCTCAACATGTCACCGTCATAGGATGCCACCTTTCCAACAAGTCAGTTCGTCAAATTTCTGCCCTGCTAGAGCTGCCCCGGTCAACTGTAAGTGCTGTTAATGTGAAGTGGAAACGACTCTAGGAGCAACAACACCTCAGCCGCGAAGTGGTAGGCCACACAAGCTCACAGAACGGGACCGCTGAGTGCTGAAGCGCGTAAGCGCGTAAAATCTTCTGTCTGCGGTTGCAACATTCACTACTAAATTCCAAACTGCCTCTGGAAGCAACGTCAGCACAAGAACTGTTCATGGGGAGCTTCATGAAATGGGTTTCCATGGCCGAGCAGCCACACACAAGCCTAAGATCACCATGCGCAACACCAAGCGTCAGCTGGAGTGGTGTAAAGCTCGCCGCCATTGGACTCTGGAGCAGTGGAAACGTGTTCTCTGGAGTGATGAATCATGCTTCATCATATGGCAGTCTGACGGACAAATCTGGGTTTCGCGGATGCCAGGAGAACGCTACCTGCCCGAATGCATAGTGCCAACTGTAAAGTTTGGTGGAGGAGGAATAATGCTCTGGGGCTGTTTTTCATGATTCGGGCTAGGCCCCTTAGTTCCAGTGATGGGAAATCTTAACGCTACAGCATACAATGACATTCTAGACGATTCTGTGCTTCCAGCTTTGTGGCAACAGTTTGGGAAGGCCCTTTCCTGTTTCAGCATGACAATGCTCCCGTGCACAAAGCTAGCTCCATACAGAAATGGTTTGTCTTGACTGGGACCCCTGACCTCATCCCCAGACTGCAGAGCCAGGCCTAATCGCCCAACATCAGTGCCCGACCTCACTAATGCTCTTGTGGCTGAATGGAAGCCAGTCCCCACAGCAATATTTCAACATCCACTGGAAAGCCTTCCCAGAAGAGCTGTTGTCAAGGCAAAGGGTGGCTATTTGAAGAATCTCAAATATAACATATACATTTTATTTGTTTAAAACCTTTTTTGGTTACTACATGATTCCATATGTGTTATTTCATAGTTTTGATGTCTTCACTATTATTCTACAATGTAGAAAATAGTAAAAAATAAAGAAAATCCCTGGAATGAGTAGGTGTGTTCAAACTTTTGACTGGTACTGTATGTGTCGGCGTAAGTGTGAACATACTATTTTAAATCTATGTAGTTCAGTCCTTGAGTTATTGTATTTTGATGTTGTGTATTTTGTCATGTTTTATGTTATGTGTGGACCCCAGGAAGAGTAGCTGCTGCGTTAGTAGTATTGGGGATCCTAATAAAATACTAAATACTAAATACTAATGAATGCTATACCTGGGGGCCCACAGGAGAGACAAGTGCTAATGCTATTGCTATCATATGCTGTACCTTGGCGGGGGCCTTGCCCTCTGTGTTGGCCGTCTCCTTGCCTGCTGGTGTATTCTGGGAGTCGCGGCGTTGCAAGACGGACAGCTTCTTTTTCCGAGGCCGGCCCTTCAGGTTGGGAGCTAGAGGAGAGCGAGAGAGAAACACTGTTGTCAACAGAGTGGAGTCAGAGACACAGAAACACAGCGGAGTCAGAGACACAGAGACACAGTGGAGTCAGAGACACAGAGGAGTCAGAGACACAGAGGAGTCAGAGACACAGAGACACAGCGGGAGTCAGAGACACAGAGACACAGTGGAGTCAGAGACACAGAGGAGTCAGAGACACAGAGACACAGCGGAGTCAGAGACACAGAGACACAGCGGAGTCAGAGACACAGAGACACAGTGGAGTCAGAGACACAGAGACACAGCGGAGTCAGAGACACAGAGACACAGCGGAGTCAGAGACACAGAGACACAGTGGAGTCAGATACACTGAGACACAGTGGAGTCAGAGACACAGAGACACAGTGGAGTCAGAGACACAGAGGAGTCAGAGACACAGAGGAGTCAGAGACACAGAGACACAGCGGAGTCAGAGACACAGAGACACAGTGGAGTCAGAGACACAGAGACACAGTGGAGTCAGAGACACAGAGACACAGCGGAGTCAGAGACACAGAGACACAGTGGAGTCAGAGACACAGAGACACAGCGGAGTCAGAGACACAGAGACACAGCGGAGTCAGAGACACAGAGACACAGTGGAGTCAGATACACTGAGACACAGTGGAGTCAGAGACACAGAGACACAGTGGAGTCAGAGACACAGAGAGTCAGAGACACAGAGAGTCAGAGACACAGAGACACAGCGGAGTCAGAGACACTGAGACACAGTGGAGTCGAGACACAGAGGGTCAGACACAGAGACACAGTGGAGTCAGAGACACAGAGGAGTCAGAGACACAGAGGAGTCAGAGACACAGAGACACAGCGGAGTCAGAGACACAGAGACACAGTGGAGTCAGAGACACAGAGACACAGTGGAGTCAGAGACACAGAGACACCAGAGACACAGAGACACAGTGGAGTCAGAGACACAGAGACACAGCGGAGTCAGAGACACAGAGACACAGCGGAGTCAGAGACACAGAGACACAGTGGAGTCAGATACACTGAGACACAGTGGAGTCAGAGACACAGAGACACAGTGGAGTCAGAGACACAGAGGAGTCAGAGACACAGAGGAGTCAGAGACACAGAGACACAGCGGAGTCAGAGACACAGAGACACAGTGGAGTCAGAGACACAGAGGAGTCAGAGACACAGAGACACAGCGGAGTCAGAGACACAGAGACACAGCGGAGTCAGAGACACAGAGACACAGTGGAGTCAGAGACACAGAGACACAGCGGAGTCAGAGACACAGAGACACAGCGGAGTCAGAGACACAGAGACACAGTGGAGTCAGATACACTGAGACACAGTGGAGTCAGAGACACAGAGACACAGTGGAGTCAGAGACACAGAGGAGTCAGAGACACAGAGACACAGCGGAGTCAGAGACACAGAGACACAGCGGAGTCAGAGACACAGAGACACAGTGGAGTCAGAGACACAGAGACACAGTGGAGTCAGAGACACAGAGGAGTCAGAGACACAGAGACACAGCGGAGTCAGAGACACAGAGACACAGCGGAGTCAGAGACACAGTGGAGTCAGAGACACAGAGGAGTCAGAGACACAGAGACACAGTGGAGTCAGAGACACAGAGGAGTCAGAGACACAGAGGAGTCAGAGACACAGAGACACAGCGGAGTCAGAGACACAGAGACACAGCGGAGTCAGAGACACAGTGGAGTCAGAGACACAGAGACACAGTGGAGTCAGATACACTGAGAGACAGTGGAGTCAGATACACAGTGGAATCTGGGGAGACAGGGGGACAGAAACACACTGGGGTCAAGTGTCAGCCACACAAACACAGACTAAGGCCTGGTAACATCTCAACCCTCCTTTATTCAAACTGGGGAACTAAAGTGGAACAGGCCAATGAGCTCCTCCTATTGAGGCAGGTGGTAGAATGAGTTTCAGTGATGATTAAATCAGGTGGAGATGAGAGATGAGAGGGAACACAGGGTTCTACTCCCCTGCTCTTTACTGATGAGAGGGAACACAGGGTTCTACTACCCTGCTCTTTACTGTACCGCTGCCTGATGACATATGAACCATGTGATATGAACACACAGGATGAACACAAATCACTACAGCTCAATACCGCACCCAATGACAACGCTATTACATTCACTGGCCTGCACACAATACCCCATAATGTCAAACATTCACTGGCCTGCACACAGTACCCCATAATGTCAAACATTCACTGGCCTTTACACAATACCCCATAATGTCAAACATTCACTGGCCTGCACACAGTACCCCATAATGTCAAACATTCACTGGCCTGCACACAGTACCCCATAATGTCAAACATTCACTGGCCTGCACACAGTACCCCATAATGTCTGTCATTCACTGGCCTGCACACAATACCCCATAATGTCAAACATTCACTGGCCTGCACACAATACCCCCATAATGTCAAACATTCACTGGCCTGCACACAATACCCCATAATGTCAAACATTCACTGGCCTGCACACAATACCCCATAATGTCAAACATTCACTGGCCTGCACACAATACCCCATAATGTCAAACATTCACTGGCCTGCACACAGTACCCCATAATGTCAAACATTCACTGGCCTGCACACAGTACCCCATAATGTCAAACATTCACTGGCCTGCACACAGTACCCCATAATGTCAAAGTGGAATTATGTTTTCTATCATTTATTTTTTTATGAATTAAAAATGAAAAATGTCTTGAGTCAATAAGTATTCAACCCCTTTGTTATGGCAAGCCTAAATAAGTTCAGGAGTAAAAATGTGCTGAACAAGTCACATAGTAAGTTGCACGGACTCACTGTGTGCAATAATAGTGTTTAACGTGATTTTTGAATGACTACCTCATCTCTGTACCCCAACACATACAATTATCTGTAACAGTTACAGAGTTTAATGGCTGTGATAGGAGAGAACTGAGGATGGATCAACAACACTGTAGTTACTCCACAATATTAACCTAAAGGACGGAGTGAAAAGCAGGAAGTCTGTCCAGAATAAAACTAATCCAAAACATGCATCCTGTTTGCAGTGAGGCACTAAAGGAAAACTATAAACAAAGGTGGCAAAGAAATGAACTTAATGTCCTGAATCCAAAAACCTAAAACCCAAGGCCAAATCTACACTGTTGTTGTTTACCAAGATGACATCGAACGTTCCTGAGTGGCCTAGTTACAGTTTTGACTTAAATTGGCTTGAGAATCTATGGCAAGACCTGAAAATGGCTGTGTAGCAATGATCAACAACCAACTTGACAGAGCTTGAAGAATTTTTTAAAGAATAATGTTCAAATATGGTACAATCCAGGTGTGCAAAGTGCTTAGAGACTGCAAAAGGTGATTCTAACATGTATTGACTCAGGGGTGTGAATATGTACAGTGCATTCGGAAAGTATTCAGACCCCTTGACTTTTTCCACATTTTGTTAGGTTACAGCCTTATTATAAAATTGATTACATTTTTTTTTTCCCTCATCAATCTACACACAATACCCCATAATGACAAAAAACACATGTTTAGATTTTTTTGCACCCCAATTAACATAACATACTTTACTCAGTACTTTGTTGAAGCACCTTTGACAGAGATTACAGCCTCGAGTCTTCTTGGGTATGACACTACAAGCTTGGCACACCTGTATTTGGTGAGTTTCTCCCATTCTTCTCTGCAGATCCTCTCAGGCTCTGTCAGGTTGGATGGGGAGCGTCGCTGCACAGCTATTTTCAGGTCTCTCCAGAGATGTTCGATCGGGCTCTGGCTGGGCCACTCAAGGACATTCAGAGACTTGTCCCGAAGCCACTCCTGTGTTGTCTTGGCTGTGTGCTTAGGGTCGTTGTCCTGTTTGAAGGTGAACCTTCGCTCCAGTCTGAGGTCCTGAGAGCTCTGGAGCAGGTTTTCATCAAATCAAATCAAATTGTATTTGTCACATGCGCCGAATACAACTGGTGTAGACCTTACAGGGAAATGCTTACTTACAGCCCTTAACCAACAATGCAGGGATCAAGGATCTCTCTGTACTTTGCTCCGTTCATCTTTGCCTCGATCCTGACTAGTCTCCCAGTCCCTGCCGCTGAAAAACATCCCCACAGCATGATGCTGCCACCACCATGCTTCACCGTAGGGATGGTGCCAGGTTTCCTCCAGACGTTCCTCATGGCATTCAGGCCAAAGAGTTCAATCTTGGTTTCATCAGACCAGAGAATCTTTAGGTGCCTTTTGGCAAACTCCAAGCGGGCTGTCATGTGCCTTTTACTGAGGAGTGGCTTCCGTCTGGCCACTCTACCATAAAGGCCAGTTTGTTGGAGTGCTGCAGAGATTGTTGCCCTTCTGGAAGGTTCTCCCATCTCCACAGAGGAAGTCTTGAGCTCTGTCAGAGTGACCATCGTGTTCTTGGTCACCTCCCTGACCAAGGCCCTTCTCCCCGATTGCTCAGTTTGGCTGGGCGGCCAGCTCTAGGAAGAGTCTTGGTGGTTCCAAACTTCTTCCATTTAAGAATGATGGAGGCCACTGTGTTCTTGGGGACCTTCAATGCTGCAGACATTTTTTTGTACCCTTCCCCAGATCTGTGCCTCGACACAATCCTGTCTCTGAGCGCTACGGACAATTCCTTCGACCTCATGGCTTGGTTTTTGCTCTGACATACACCGTCAACTGTGGGACCTTATACAGACAGGTGTGTGCCTTTCCAAATCATGTCCAATCAATTGAATTTACCACAGGTGGACTCCAATTAACGTGTAGAAACATCTCAAGGATGATCAATGGAAACAGGATGCACCTAAGCTCAATTTCGAGTCTCATAGCAAACGGTCTGAATACTTACGTAAATAAGGTTTTTCTGTTTTTTATTTGTAAGAAATTTGCAAAAAAAATAAAAACCTGTTTTTGCTTTGTCATTATGGGGTATTGTGTGTAGATTGAAAAAAAAAATGTAAAAAATTGATGAAGAAAAATTAATTTAATCCATTTTAGAATAAGGTTGTAACGTAACAAAATGTCGAAAAAGTCAGGGGGTCTGAATGCTTTCCGAATGCACCCCTCTACTCCTCCATCCCTCCACCCCTCTACTCCTCCACTCCTCCACCCCTCTACTCCCCTACTCCTCTACTCCTCCACTCCTCCACCCCTCTACTCCCTCTACTCCTCCACCCCTCTACTCCCCTACTCCTCCACCCCCTACTCCTCCACTCCTCCACCCCTCTACTCCTCCACTCCTCTACTCCTCCACCCCCTCTACTCCTCCACCCCTCCACCCCTCTACTCCTCCACCCCCTCCACCCCTCTACTCCTCCACCCCTCTACTCCTCCACCCCTCTACTCCTCTACTCCTCCACCCCCTCTACTCCCCTACTCCTCCACCCCCTCCACCCCTCTACTCCTCCACCCCTCTACTCCTCCACCCCTCTACTCTTCCACTCCTCCACCCCTCTACTCCTCCACCCCTCCACTCCTCCACCCCTCTACTCCTCCACCCCTCTACTCCTCCACCCCCTCTACTCCTCCACTCCTCCACCCCTCCACTCCTCTACTCCTCCACCCTCTACTCCTCCTCCCCTCTACTCCTCCCCCCTCTACTCCTCTACTCCTCCACCCCTCTACTCCTCCACCCCTCTACCCCCCTACTCCTCCACCCCTCCACCCCTCTACTCTTCCACCCCTCTACTCCTCCACCCCTCTACTCTTCCTCCCTCCACCCCTCTACTCCTCCACCCCTCCACCCCTCTACTCCTCCACCCCTCTACTCCTCCACCCCTCCACCCCTCTACTCCTCCACTCCTCCACCCCTCTACTCCTCCACCCCTCTACTCCTCCACCCCTCCACCCCTCTACTCCTCCACCCCTCTACTCCTCTACTCCTCCACCCCTCTACTCCTCCACCCCCTCTACTCCTCCACCCCCTCCACCCCTCTACTCCTCCACTCCTCCACCCCTCCACTCCTCTACTCCTCCACCCTCTACTCCTCCTCCCCTCTACTCCTCCACCCCTCTACTCCCCTACTCCTCCACCCCTCTACTCCTCCACCCCTCCACCCCTCTACTCCTCCACCCCTCCACTCCTCCACCTCCTCCACCCCTCCACTCCCTCCACCCCTCTCACTCCTCCACCCCTTCCACTCCTCCACCCCTCTACTCCTCCACCCCTCTACTCCCCTACTCCTCCACCCCTCTACTCCTCCACCCCTCTACTCCTCTACTCCTCCACCCCTCTACTCCTCCACCCCTCTACTCCTCTACTCCTCCACTCCTCCACCCTCTACTCCTCTACTCCTCCACCCCCCTACTCCTCCACCCCCTCTACTCCTCTACTCCTCCACCCCTCTACTCCTCCACCCCTCTACTCCTCCACTCCTCCACCCCTCTACTCCTCTACTCCTCCACCCCTCTACTCCTCTACTCCTCTACTCCTCCACCCTCTACTCCTCCACCCCTCTACTCCTCCACTCCTCCACCCCCTCTACTCCTCTACTCCTCCACCCCCTCTACTCCTCACTCCTCCACCCCTCTACTCCTCCACCCCTCTACTCCTCCACTCCTCCACCCCTCTACCCCTCTACTCCTCCTCTCCTCCACCCCTTTACTCCTCCACCCCTCTACTCCTCCAATCAATCAATCAAATGTATTTATAAAGCCCTTTTTACATCAGCAGATGTCACAAAGTGCTTATACAGAAATCCTGTCTAAAACACCAAAAAGCAAGCAATGCAGATGTAGAAGCACGGTGGCTAGGAAAAACTCCCTAGAAAGGCAGGAACCTAGGAAGAAACCTAGAGAGGAACCAGGCTCTGAGGGGTGGCCAGTCCTATTCTGGCTGTGCCGGTGGAGATTATAAGAGTACATGGCCATTTAAGGCCAGATTGAGCATCTTGAAGAACAAACGTTCATAGATGACCACCCCTCCTCTCCTCTCCTCTCCTCTCCTCTCCTCTCCTCTCCTCTCCTCTCCTCTCCTCTCCTCTCCTCTCCTCTCCTCTCCTCTCCTCTCCTCTCCTCTCCTCTCCACGATATGGTACAGTGCAGTAAAATATGTGTAAATGCCCTTAATCATATCCGTTTATGCTTCATGGCAGAAACAATCCAGTTTGTATTTCTCAAAATAACTCGATCGATGTGCTGAGAGCTGAGGACTTGATAAAGTACCAATTGCATTTCTTATCCACTTATTTAATGGAAATGTTGCGGCATAAATGTATGAACAATTCAAGTGTCGGTATCTCAAGAGAGACCAGAGTTGATTAGAATACTTGATACATATTACCATCCTACCACTGGTTATTACCATCCTACCACTGGGTATTACCATCCTACCACTGGGTATTACCATCCTACCACTGGGTATTACCGTCCTACCACTGGTTATTACCATCCTACCACTGGGTATTACCATCCTACCACTGGGTATTACCATCCTACCACTGGTTATTACCATCCTATCACTGGTTATTACCATCCTACCACTGGGTATTACCATCCTACCACTGGGTATTACCATCCTACCACTGGGTATTACCATCCTACCACTGGGTATTACCATCCTACCACTGGGTATTACCATCCTACCACTGGTTATTACCATCCTACCACTGGTTATTACCATCCTACCACTGGGTATTACCATCCTACCACTGGGTATTACCATCCTACCACTGGTTATTACCATCCTACCACTGGGTATTACCATCCTACCACTGGTATTACCATCCTACCACTGGGTATTACCATCCTACCACTGGGTATTACCATCCTACCACTGGGTATTACCATCCTACCACTGGTTATTACCATCCTACCACTGGGTATTACCATCCTACCACTGTGTATTACCATCCTACCACTTGGTTATTATGTCTTCTCTTACAGGGTAGGCAACCCTGGTCCTGGAGGGGGCAACCCTGGTCCTGGAGGGGGCAACCCTGGTCCTGGAGGGGACAACCCTGGTCCTGGAGGGGGCAACCCTGGTCCTGGAGGGGGCAACCCTGGTCCTGGAGGGGGCAACCCTGGTCCTGGAGGGGGCAACCCTGGTCCTGGAGGGGTTTTGATTGAACCACAGATTCTCCATTATCTTGGCCAGATACTCTAGTGGCCGCTCTAACAATGGAAATAAATGTCTTCAAAAAATGGAAGGCAGTCGGCAGGAGGCAAGATCAGGTGGGAGCATTCTAGCCAATGAGAGGGCAGATACGCACGTGAACAACGGTTACCACAGCCACAAAGTCAAAATGGCTATTATAATTATTTTTTTAACTTTTTGGTATGTGATAACTAGTGACGACCAGGCACAACTCTGATATAAAGTGTTTTTTCTCAAAGTTTCCCTGATGCCACGTATATATATCAGGACACTCATAATAACCGAATCATTACCAAACTTCTATTGGATCAAATAAGCCACTCTCTCGTCGGCCTCCGTCCAGAAACTCCTCGCTTGGTGAGCGGAAAACACCTCCACCTGCTGGAGAAGACAGATTCTGGGCCCAGTTATACCTCTTGCATCCTCTCTTCCTCTCTGATTTAACCGACCTGGAAGACCAGCCAATCAATGAACTGATCAATTAATCATATATGTAATATAATATATATATATATATTTACATGTTAGTCATTTAGCAGACACTCTTATTCAGAGAGACTTACAGGAGCAATTAGGGTTAAGTGCCTTGCTCAAGGGCACATCGACAGTTTTTTCAGCTAGTTGGCTCGGGGATTCGTACCAGTGACCTTTCGGTTAGTGGGCCAACGCTCTTAACCACTAGGCTACGGGCCATTTAGCATCAGTTTGTCAGGTGTGGAGCCTAGTTGAACCTGCGGCCCTCCAGGAACAGGGATGTCTACTACTGCTCTAGAATTACATTTCTCCTCTGTGTGTGTCTAGCGGTGTGATAACCTGTAGGGTTCTGTGTGTCTCTAGCGGTGTGATAACCTGTAGGGTTCTGTGTGTCTCTAGCGGTGTGATAACCTGTAGGGTTCTGTGTGTCTCTAGCGGTGTGATAACCTGTAGGGTTCTGTGGGTCTCTAGCGGTGTGATAACCTGTAGGGTTCTGTGTGTCTCTAGCGATGTGATAACCTGTAGGGTTCTGTGTGTCTCTAGCGGTGTGATAACCTGTAGGGTTCTGTGTGTCTCTAGAGGTGTGATAACCTGTAGGGTTCTGTGTGTCTCTAGAGGTGTGATAACCTGTAGGGTTCTGTGTGTCTCTAGCGGTGTGATAACCTGTAGGGTTCTGTGGGTCTCTAGCGGTGTGATAACCTGTAGGGTTCTGTGTGTCTCTAGCGGTGTGATAACCTGTAGGGTTCTGTGGGTCTCTAGCGGTGTGATAACCTGTAGGGTTCTGTGTGTCTCTAGCGGTGTGATAACCTGTAGGGTTCTGTGTGTCTCTAGAGGTGTGATAACCTGTAGGGTTCTGTGTGTCTCTAGCGGTGTGATAACCTGTAGGGTTCTGTGTGTCTCTAGCGGTGTGATAACCTGTAGGGTTCTGTGTGTCTCTAGCGGTGTGATAACCTGTAGGGGTTCTGTGTGTCTCTAGAGGTGTGATAACCTGTAGGGTTCTGTGTGTCTCTAGCGGTGTGATAACCTGTAGGGTTCTGTGTGTCTCTAGCGGTGTGATAACCTGTAGGGTTCTGTGTGTCTCTAGCGGTGTGATAACCTGTAGGGTTCTGTGTGTCTCTAGCGGTGTGATAACCTGTAGGGTTCTGTGTGTCTCTAGAGGTGTGATAACCTGTAGGGTTCTGTGTGTCTCTAGCGGTGTGATAACCTGTAGGGTTCTGTCTGTCTCTAGCGGTGTGATAACCTGTAGGGTTCTGTGTGTCTCTAGCGGTGTGATAACCTGTAGGGTTCTGTGTGTCTCTAGCGGTGTGATAACCTGTAGGGTTCTGTGTGTCTCTAGAGGTGTGATAACCTGTAGGGTTCTGTGTGTCTCTAGCGGTGTGATAACCTGTAGGGTTCTGTGTGTCTCTAGCGGTGTGATAACCTGTAGGGTTCTGTGTGTCTCTAGCAGTGTGATAACCTGTAGGGTTCTGTGTGTCTCTAGCGGTGTGATAACCTGTAGGGTTCTGTGTGTCTCTAGAGGTGTGATAACCTGTAGGGTTCTGTCTGTCTCTAGCGGTGTGATAACCTGTAGGGTTCTGTGTGTCTCTAGCGGTGTGATAACCTGTAGGGTTCTGTGTGTCTCTAGAGGTGTGATAACCTGTAGGGTTCTGTGTGTCTCTAGCGGTGTGATAACCTGTAGGGTTCTGTGTGTCTCTAGCGGTGTGATAACCTGTAGGGTTCTGTGTGTCTCTAGCGGTGTGATAACCTGTAGGGTTCTGTGTGTCTCTAGCGGTGTGATAACCTGTAGGGTTCTGTGTGTCTATAGCGGTGTGATAACCTGTAGGGTTCTGTGTGTCTCTAGCGGTGTGATAACCTGTAGGGTTCTGTGTGTCTCTAGCGGTGTGATAACCTGTAGGGTTCTGTGTGTCTCTAGAGGTGTGATAACCTGTAGGGTTCTGTGTGTCTCTAGCGGTGTGATAACCTGTAGGGTTCTGTGTGTCTCTAGAGGTGTGATAACCTGTAGGGTTCTGTGTGTCTCTAGCGGTGTGATAACCTGTAGGGTTCTGTGTGTCTCTAGCGGTGTGATAACCTGTAGGGTTCTGTGTGTCTCTAGCGGTGTGATAACCTGTAGGGTTCTGTGTGTCTCTAGAGGTGTGATAACCTGTAGGGTTCTGTGTGTCTCTAGCGGTGTGATAACCTGTAGGGTTCTGTGTGTCTCTAGCGGTGTGATAACCTGTAGGGTTCTGTGTGTCTCTAGAGGTGTGATAACCTGTAGGGTTCTGTGTGTCTAGCGGTGTGATAACCTGTAGGGTTCTGTGTGTCTCTAGCGGTGTGATAACCTGTAGGGTTCTGTGTGTCTCTAGCGGTGTGATAACCTGTAGGGTTCTGTGTGTCTCTAGCGGTGTGATAACCTGTAGGGTTCTGTGTGTCTCTAGCGGTGTGATAACCTGTAGGGTTCTGTGTGTCTCTAGCGGTGTGATAACCTGTAGGGTTCTGTGTGTCTCTAGCGGTGTGATAACCTGTAGGGTTCTGTGTGTCTCTAGCGGTGTGATAACCTGTAGGGTTCTGTCTGTCTCTAGCGGTGTGATAACCTGTAGGGTTCTGTGTGTCTCTAGCGGTGTGATAACCTGTAGGGTTCTGTGGGTCTCTAGCGGTGTGATAACCTGTAGGGTTCTGTGTGTCTCTAGCGGTGTGATAACCTGTAGGGTTCTGTGTGTCTCTAGGGGTGTGATAACCTGTAGGGTTCTGTGTGTCTCTAGCGGTGTGATAACCTGTAGGGTTCTGTGTGTCTCTAGCGGTGTGATAACCTGTAGGGTTCTGTGTGTCTCTAGCGGTGTGATAACCTGTAGGGTTCTGTGTGTCTCTAGCGGTGTGATAACCTGTAGGGTTCTGTGTGTCTCTAGCGGTGTGATAACCTGTAGGGTTCTGTGTGTCTCTAGCGGTGTGATAACCTGTAGGGTTCTGTGTGTCTCTAGCGGTGTGATAACCTGTAGGGTTCTGTGTGTCTCTAGCGGTGTGATAACCTGTAGGGTTCTGTGTGTCTCTAGCGGTGTGATAACCTGTAGGGTTCTGTGTGTCTCTAGCGGTGTGATAACCTGTAGGGTTCTGTGTGTCTCTAGCGGTGTGATAACCTGTAGGGTTCTGTGTGTCTCTAGCGGTGTGATAACCTGTAGGGTTCTGTCTGTCTCTAGCGGTGTGATAACCTGTAGGGTTCTGTGTGTCTCTAGCGGTGTGATAACCTGTAGGGTTCTGTGTGTCTCTAGCGGTGTGATAACCTGTAGGGTTCTGTGTGTCTCTAGCGGTGTGATAACCTGTAGGGTTCTGTGTGTCTCTAGCGGTGTGATAACCTGTAGGGTTCTGTGTGTCTCTAGCGGTGTGATAACCTGTAGGGTTCTGTGTGTCTCTAGCGGTGTGATAACCTGTAGGGTTCTGTGTGTCTCTAGCGGTGTGATAACCTGTAGGGTTCTGTGTGTCTCTAGCGGTGTGATAACCTGTAGGGTTCTGTCTGTCTCTAGCGGTGTGATAACCTGTAGGGTTCTGTGTGTCTCTAGCGGTGTGATAACCTGTAGGGTTCTGTGTGTCTCTAGAGGTGTGATAACCTGTAGGGTTCTGTGTGTCTCTAGCGGTGTGATAACCTGTAGGGTTCTGTGTGTCTCTAGCGTGTGTGATAACCTGTAGGGTTCTGTGTGTCTCTAGCGGTGTGATAACCTGTAGGGTTCTGTGTGTCTCTAGCGGTGTGATAACCTGTAGGGTTCTGTGTGTCTCTAGCGGTGTGATAACCTGTAGGGTTCTGTGTGTCTCTAGCGGTGTGATAACCTGTAGGGTTCTGTGTGTCTCTAGCGGTGTGATAACCTGTAGGGTTCTGTGTGTCTCTAGCGGTGTGATAACCTGTAGGGTTCTGTGTGTCTCTAGAGGTGTGATAACCTGTAGGGTTCTGTGTGTCTCTAGCGGTGTGATAACCTGTAGGGTTCTGTGTGTCTCTAGCGGTGTGATAACCTGTAGGGTTCTGTGTGTCTCTAGCGGTGTGATAACCTGTAGGGTTCTGTGTGTCTCTAGCGGTGTGATAACCTGTAGGGTTCTGT
Organism: Coregonus clupeaformis; assembly: GCF_020615455.1. Lineage (NCBI taxonomy): Eukaryota > Metazoa > Chordata > Actinopteri > Salmoniformes > Salmonidae > Coregonus > Coregonus clupeaformis. The sequence continues at coordinate 176,240 of NW_025533834.1, read as the reverse complement.
GTGTCTCTAGCGGTGTGATAACCTGTAGGGTTCTGTGTGTCTCTAGCGGTGTGATAACCTGTAGGGTTCTGTGTGTCTCTAGAGGTGTGATAACCTGTAGGGTTCTGTGTGTCTCTAGCGGTGTGATAACCTGTAGGGTTCTGTGTGTCTCTAGCGGTGTGATAACCTGTAGGGTTCTGTGTGTCTCTAGCGGTGTGATAACCTGTAGGGTTCTGTGTGTCTCTAGCGGTGTGATAACCTGTAGGGTTCTGTGTGTCTCTAGCGGTGTGATAACCTGTAGGGTTCTGTGTGTCTCTAGCGGTGTGATAACCTGTAGGGTTCTGTGTGTCTCTAGCGGTGTGATAACCTGTAGGGTTCTGTGTGTCTCTAGCGGTGTGATAACCTGTAGGGTTCTGTGTGTCTCTAGCGGTGTGATAACCTGTAGGGTTCTGTGTGTCTCTAGCGGTGTGATAACCTGTAGGGTTCTGTGTGTCTCTAGCGGTGTGATAACCTGTAGGGTTCTGTGTGTCTCTAGCGGTGTGATAACCTGTAGGGTTCTGTGTGTCTCTAGCGGTGTGATAACCTGTAGGGTTCTGTGTGTCTCTAGCGGTGTGATAACCTGTAGGGTTCTGTGTGTCTCTAGCGGTGTGATAACCTGTAGGGTTCTGTGTGTCTCTAGCGGTGTGATAACCTGTAGGGTTCTGTGTGTCTCTAGCGGTGTGATAACCTGTAGGGTTCTGTGTGTCTCTAGCGGTGTGATAACCTGTAGGGTTCTGTGTGTCTCTAGCGGTGTGATAACCTGTAGGGTTCTGTGTGTCTCTAGCGGTGTGATAACCTGTAGGGTTCTGTGTGTCTCTAGCGGTGTGATAACCTGTAGGGTTCTGTGTGTCTCTAGCGGTGTGATAACCTGTAGGGTTCTGTGTGTCTCTAGCGGTGTGATAACCTGTAGGGTTCTGTGTGTCTCTAGCGGTGTGATAACCTGTAGGGTTCTGTGTGTCTCTAGCGGTGTGATAACCTGTAGGGTTCTGTGTGTCTCTAGCGGTGTGATAACCTGTAGGGTTCTGTGTGTCTCTAGCGGTGTGATAACCTGTAGGGTTCTGTGTGTCTCTAGCGGTGTGATAACCTGTAGGGTTCTGTGTGTCTCTAGCGGTGTGATAACCTGTAGGGTTCTGTGTGTCTCTAGCGGTGTGATAACCTGTAGGGTTCTGTGTGTCTCTAGCGGTGTGATAACCTGTAGGGTTCTGTGTGTCTCTAGCGGTGTGATAACCTGTAGGGTTCTGTGTGTCTAGCGGTGTGATAACCTGTAGGGTTCTGTGTGTGTCTAGCGGTGTGATAACCTGTAGGGTTCTGTGTGTCTCTAGCGGTGTGATAACCTGTAGGGTTCTGTGTGTCTCTAGCGGTGTGATAACCTGTAGGGTTCTGTGTGTCTCTAGCGGTGTGATAACCTGTAGGGTTCTGTGTGTGTCTAGCGGTGTGATAACCTGTAGGGTTCTGTGTATGTCTAATGGTGTGATAACCTGTAGGGTTCTGTGTGTCTCTAGCGGTGTGATAACCTGTAGGGTTCTGTGTGTGTCTAACGGTGTGATAACCTGTAGGGTTCTGTGTGTGTCTAGCGGTGTGATAACCTGTAGGGTTCTGTGTGTCTCTAGCGGTGTGATAACCTGTAGGGTTCTGTGTGTCTCTAGAGGTGTGATAACCTGTAGGGTTCTGTGTGTCTCTAGCGGTGTGATAACCTGTAGGGTTCTGTGTGTCTCTAGCGGTGTTATAACCTGTAGGGTTCTGTGTGTCTCTAGCGGTGTGATAACCTGTAGGGTTCTGTGTGTGTCTAGCGGTGTGATAACCTGTAGGGTTCTGTGTGTGTCTAACGGTGTGATAACCTGTAGGGTTCTGTGTGTGTCTAGCGGTGTGATAACCTGTAGGGTTCTGTGTGTGTCTAACGGTGTGATAACCTGTAGGGTTCTGTGTGTCTCTAGCGGTGTGATAACCTGTAGGGTTCTGTGTGTCTCTAGCGGTGTGATAACCTGTAGGGTTCTGTGTGTCTCTAGCGGTGTGATAACCTGTAGGGTTCTGTGGGTCTCTAGCGGTGTGATAATCTGTAGGGTTCTGTGTGTCTCTAGCGGTGTGATAACCTGTAGGGTTCTGTGTGTCTAGAGGTGTGATAACCTGTAGGGTTCTGTGTGTCTCTAGAGGTGTGATAACCTGTAGGGTTCTGTGTGTCTCTAGAGGTGTGATAACCTGTAGGGTTCTGTGTGTCTCTAGCGGTGTGATAACCTGTAGGGTTCTGTGTGTCTCTAGCGGTGTGATAACCTGTAGGGTTCTGTGTGTCTCTAGCGGTGTGATAACCTGTAGGGTTCTGTGTGTCTCTAGAGGTGTGATAACCTGTAGGGTTCTGTGTGTCTCTAGCGGTGTGATAACCTGTAGGGTTCTGTGTGTCTCTAGCGGTGTGATAACCTGTAGGGTTCTGTGTGTCTCTAGAGGTGTGATAACCTGTAGGGTTCTGTGTGTCTCTAGAGGTGTGATAACCTGTAGGGTTCTGTGTGTCTCTAGCGGTGTGATAACCTGTAGGGTTCTGTGTGTCTCTAGAGGTGTGATAAGCAGCATACCAATGTTTCCCAGACCAGATCAATGCAACCAATGCGGCAGGTAGCTTAGTGGTTAAGAGTGTTGTGCCAGTAACCGAAAGGTCGCTGGTTCTAATCCCCGAGCCGACTAGGTGAAAAATCTGTCGATGTGCCCTTGAGCAAGGCACTTAACCCTAATTGCTCCTGTAAGTCACTCTGGATAAGAGCGTCTGCTAAATGACGTAAATGCAAAATGTCCTCTTCTGATGACTTCATTTATAATGCAGAGAAATGTTCTTGTAATGTCAGACAATGTTTCATCAACTCCTCATTATTCTACAGACCAATTAATTACAACCAGCCTCTAGTCACTGATACAATACATCTCCTCTAGTCACTGATACAATACATCTCCTCTAGTCACTGATACAATACATCTCCTCTAGTCACTGATACAATACATCTCCTCTAGTCACTGATACAATACATCTCCTCTAGTCACTGATACAATACATCTCCTCTAGTCGCTGATACAATACATCTCCTCTAGTCACTGATACAATACATCTCCTCTAGTCACTGATACAATACATCTCCTCTAGTCACTGATACAATACATCTCCTCTAGTCGCTGATACAATACATCTCCTCTTGTCACTGATACAATACATCTCCTCTAGTCACTGATACAATACATCTCCTCTAGTCACTGATACAATACATCTCCTCTAGCCACTGATACAATACATCTCCTCTAGTCACTGATACAATACATCTCCTCTAGTCACTGATACAATACATCTCCTCTAGCCACTGATACAATACATCTCCTCTAGCCACTGATACAATACATCTCCTCTAGTCACTGATACAATACATCTCCTCTAACCACTGATACAATATATCTCCTCTAACCACTGATACAATACATCTCCTCTAACCACTGATACAATAAATCTCCTCTAGTCACTGATACAATACATCTCCTCTAGCCACTGATACAATACATCTCCTCTAGCCACTGATACAATACATCTCCTCTAGTCACTGATACAATACATCTCCTCTAACCACTGATACAATACATGTCCTCTAGTGACTGATACAATACATCTCCTCTAACTACTGATACAATACATCTCCTCTAGTCACTGATACAATACATCTCCTCTAGTCACTGATACAATACATCTCCTCTAGTCACTGATACAATACATCTCCTCTAGTCACTGATACAATACATCTCCTCTAGTCACTGATACAATACATCTCCTCTAGTCACTGATACAATACATCTCCTCTAGTCACTGATACAATACATCTCCTCTAACCACTGATACAATACATCTCCTCTAACCACTGAGACAATACATCTCCTCTAGTCACTGAACAGAACTGAACACATGACAGAGACTGAGACAATACATCTCATCTATTCCATCAATACTAAATGAAAGCATTGGTTTTCTAAAGTGGCCATTGATTTGGGGATTGGGATTGACAATGTATCAACACAATATGGAGGATGTACCTCCCCTCTCCACAGTGAGTGGAAAAACGGATCTAGATTTTGCCCAGTGGTAAGACAAGCAGGCATTAAAGTGCTCTACCTAAATATCTCTCTCTCAACCTTGGGTTGCAGAACTTGGTCACCTGACAGACTCAGAGGTTCTTCAGCTCAAGGGTTTAATTCCCCCTAGAGACTGCGTCCCAAATGGCTCCCTATACCCCTACGTGTCCTGGTCTAAAGTAGTGCACTATATAGGGAATAGGGTGCCATAGGGCTCTGGTCTAAAGTAGTGCACTATATAGGGAATAGGGTGTCATAGGGCTCTGGTCTAAAGTAGTGCACTATAGGGAATAGGGTGCCATAGTGCTCTGGTCTAAAGTAGTGCACTATATAGGGAATAGGGTGTCATAGGGCTCTGGTCTAAAGTAGTGCACTATATAGGGAATAGGGTGTCATAGGGCTCTGGTCTAAAGTAGTGCACTATATAGGGAATAGGGTGTCATAGGGCTCTGGTCTAAAGTAGTGCACTATATAGGGAATAGGGTGTCATAGGGCTCTGGTCTAAAGTAGTGCACTATATAGCGAATAGGGTGTCATAGGGCTCTGGTCTAAAGTAGTGCACTATATAGGGAATAGGGTGTCATAGGGCTCTGGTCTAAAGTAGTGCACTATATAGGGAATAGGGTGTCATAGGGCTCTGGTCTAAAGTAGTGCACTATATAGGGAATAGGGTGTCATAGGGCTCTGGTCTAAAGTAGTTGCACTATATAGGGAATAGGGTGCCATAGGGCTCTGGTCTAAAGTAGTCACTATATAGGGAATAGGGTGTCATAGGGCTCTGGTCTAAAGTAGTGCACTATATAGGGAATAGGGTGTCATAGGGCTCTGGTCTAAAGTAGTGCACTATATAGGGAATAGGGTGTCATAGGGCTCTGGTCTAAAGTAGTGCACTATATAGGGAATAGGGTGTCATAGGGCTCTGGTCTAAAGTAGTGCACTATATAGGGAATAGGGTGTCATAGGGCTCTGGTCTAAAGTAGTGCACTATATAGCGAATAGGGTGTCATAGGGCTCTGGTCTAAAGTAGTGCACTATATAGGGAATAGGGTGTCATAGGGCTCTGGTCTAAAGTAGTGCACTATATAGGGAATAGGGTGTCATAGGGCTCTGGTCTAAAGTAGTGCACTATATAGGGAATAGGGTGTCATAGGGCTCTGGTCTAAAGTAGTGCACTATATAGGGAATAGGGTGTCATAGGGCTCTGGTCTAAAGTAGTGCACTATATAGGGAATAGGGTGTCATAGGGCTCTGGTCTAAAGTAGTGCACTATATAGGGAATAGGGTGTCATAGGGCTCTGGTCTCAAAGTAGTGCACTATAGTAGCGAATAGGGTGTCATAGGGCTCTGGTCTAAAGTAGTGCACTATATAGGGAATAGGGTGTCATAGGGCTCTGGTCTAAAGTAGTGCACTATATAGGGAATAGGGTGTCATAGGGCTCTGGTCTAAAGTAGTGCACTATATAGGGAATAGGGTGTCATAGGGCTCTGGTCTAAAGTAGTGCACTATATAGGGAATAGGGTGTCATAGGGCTCTGGTCTAAAGTAGTGCACTATATAGGGAATAGGGTGTCATAGGGCTCTGGTCTAAAGTAGTGCACTATATAGGGAATAGGATGTCACAGGGCTCTGGTCTAAAGTAGTGCACTATATAGGGAATAGGGTGTCATAGGGCTCTGGTCTAAAGTAGTGCACTATATAGGGAATAGGATGTCACAGGGCTCTGGTCTAAAGTAGTGCACTATATAGGGAATAGGGTGTCATAGGGCTCTGGTCTAAAGTAGTGCACTATATAGGGAATAGGGTGCCACTTAGTTGGGACAAACCCAGAGGAACCTTAGACCCTCAAAGCAGACCCCCTCCTCCCCTCCACATCCTTAACCCAGCTGCACCATAATACACCACCAATCTCCAGAAACATTCACAACCATCAACCTCCACATCCTTATCCCAGCTGCACCATAAACACCACCATCCCGATTCACAACCATCAACCTCCACATCCTTATCCCAGCTGCACCATAATACACCACCAATCTCCAGAAACATTCACAACCATCAACCTCCACATCCTGATCCCAGCTGCACCATAATACACCACCAATCTCCAGAAACATTCATATCAATGTGTTACAGCTGAGAGAGAGAGAGGAGATGTCACTTCGGATCTGTCTAGCAGCCTATCACACACCAGCTATCTGTCCACCAGCCAATCACACCACAGCAATCTGTCCACCAGCCAATCACACCACAGCAATCTGTCCTCCAACCTATTACACATCAGCAGTACACAGCACACCATCTGCAAGGAGATAAATCGACCTCTATTCTCTCTCTCTCTCTCTCTCTCTCTCTCTCTCTCTCTCTCTCTCTCTCTCTCTCTCTCTCTCTCTCTCTCTCTCGCTCTGCGTCTCTCTCTTTCCATCTCTTCCTTCCTTCCTCCCCACTCTCTCCCTCTCTCCCTCTCTCCCCACTCCCTCCCTCCCTCCCTCCATCTGTCTCTCTCTCTCACTCTGTCTCTCCCCGTCTCTCTCACTCTCTCTCTCTTTCCACCCATCTCTCCCTCTGTGATTTTTTATACAGTTATATACAGCAGATGGCGTATTGAGGCCCAGAAGGAGGAAAACATACAACATGAATAAATGATAAATAAATGATAAATGTGGTCCTCTGTAGCTCAGCTGGTAGAGCACGGCGCTTGTAACGCCAAAGTAGTGGGTTCGATCCCCGGGACCACCCATACACAAAAATGTATGCACACATGACTGTAAGTCGCTTTGGATAAACTCCCATCTGATCTGACAACTGGTCCTTCTCTTTATCTTAGATATCAGTTCTGAGATAAGTCCTCTAAGGAGGAGGAAGGTTCAGCTCTGAGATAAGTCCTCTAAGGAGGACGAAGGTTCAGTTCTGAGATACGTCCTCTAAGGAGGAGGAAGGTTCAGTTCTGAGATAAGTCCTCTAAGGAGGAGGAAGGTTCAGTTCTGAGATACGTCCTCTAAGGAGGAGGAAGGTTCAGTTCTGAGATACGTCCTCTAAGGAGGAGGAAGGTTCAGTTCTGAGATAAGTCCTCTAAGGAGGAGGAAGGTTCAGTTCTGAGATACGTCCTCTAAGGAGGAGGAAGGTTCAGTTCTGAGATACGTCCTCTAAGGAGGAGGAAGATTCAGTTCTGAGATACGTCCTCTAAGGAGGAGGAAGATTCAGTTCTGAGATACGTCCTCTAAGAAGGAGGAAGGTTCAGTTCTGAGATACGTCCTCTAAGGAGGAGGAAGGTTCAGTTCTGAGGCCGACTGATGAAAAAGGGAGAATATTATCAGGCTTCTTTGTGATCCATGAACATTTATAGTTTTACAATATAAACAGATTGTCTGAACAATGAGGCAATGTCACAGAGAGGGAGTGAGTTCCAAATGGTACCCTATTTCCTATATAGTGCAATATTTTTTAACCTGTATAGTGCACTACCTTTGGTCAAAAGTAGTGCACCACATACGGAATAGGGTGCCATTTGGGACTCAGTGTCCCTAACAAGGGGGTGCTGCAGCTAGAGTGCTGCTGCTGACGTGGACCTGAAAGTCCCATGATGATTCAGTACAGTGGCAGCGCAGTGCTAAAGACTGCAGTAAACACACACACACACACACACACACACACACACACACACACACACACACACACACACACACACACACACACACACACACACACACACACACACACACACACACACACACACACACACACACACACACACACACACACACACACACACACACACACACACACACACGGTAGTAGGGTGGCAGGTAGCTTAGTGGTTAAGAGCGTTGTGCCAGTAACCGAAAGGTCGCTGGTTCTAATCCCTGAGCAGACTAGGTGAAAAATCTGTCGATGTGCCCTTGAGCAAGGCACTTAACCCTAATTGCTCCTGTAAGTCGCTCTGGATAAGAGCGTCTGCTAAATGACTAAACATGTAGTAGAGAAACGTGTGGACGGACTGAGGAGGCCACCCAGCCAGAGTGGATGGATGTATAGACCCAGGTTCTGTCACTGTGTTCTGTTATGTCACGTGTTCCTGTTCCAGATATGGTCAGCGCACTGTCCAAACACACACAGGCTTATTACAGTCACCCAGCATTATTAACTCATGACTAACTGGCATTGAATAATTATCTAACTAACATAAAATGAATCTCTTTCTGCCTCTCTCTCTCTAGTTCACACCCCCCTATCCTCCCCTGTCCCCCCTACCCTCCCATGTCCCCCCTACCCTCCCCTGTCCCCCTCCCTGTCCCCCCTCCCTGTCCTCCTACCGTCCCCTGTCCCCCTACCCTCCCTGTCCCCCTACCCTCCCCTGTCCCCCTACCGTCCCCTGTCCCCCCTCCCCTGTCCTCCTACCCTCCCTGTCCCCCTACCCTCCTGTCCCCCTACCGTCCCCTGTCCCCCTCCCCTGTCCTCCTACCCTCCCCTGTCCCCCTACCCTCCCCTGTCCCCCTACGTCCCTGTCCCCCTCCCTGTCCTCCTACCCTCCCCCTGTCCCCTCCCCTGTCCCCCTCCCCTGTCCCCCTACCCTCCCTGTCCTCCCTACCGTCCCCTGTCCCCCCCTCCCTGTCCCCCTCCCCTGTCCTCCTACCCTCCCCTGTCCCCCTACCCTCCCCTGTCCCCCCTCCCTGTCCTCCCTACCGTCCCCTGTCCCCTACCCTCCCCTGTCCCCCTCCCCTGTCCCCCTCCCCTGTCCCCCTACCCTCCCCTGTCCCCTCCCTGTCCCCCTGTCCCCCTACCCTCCCCTGTCCCCCTACCCTCCCCTGTCCCCCTACCGTCCCTGTCCCCCTACCGTCCCCTGTCCCCCCTACCCTCCCATGTCCCCCTCCCTGTCCCCCTACAGTCCCCTGTCCCCCTACCCTCCCCTGTCCTCCTACCGTCCCCTGTCCTCCTACCCTCCCCATGTCCCCCAACCCTCCCCTGTCCCCCTACCGTCCCCTGTCCCCCTACCCTCCCTGTCCTCCTACCCTCCCCATGTCCCCCAACCCTCCCTGTCCCCTACCGTCCCCTGTCCCCCAACCCTCCCCTGTCCCCTACCCTCCCCTGTCCCCCTCCCTGTCCCCCTACCCTCCCCTGTCCCCCCTCCCCTGTCCCCCTTCCCCTGTCCCCCTACCTCCCCTGTCCCCCCTCCCCTACCCTCCCCTGTCCTCCTTCCTGTCCCCCTACCCTCCCTGTCCCCCTCCCTGTCCCCCAACCCTCCCCTGTCCCCCTCCCCTGTCCCCCTTCCCCTGTCCCCCTACCCTCCCCTGTCCCCCCTCCCCTACCCTCCCCTGTCCTCCTACCGTCCCCTGTCCCCTACCCTCCCCTGTCCTCCTACCGTCCCCTGTCCCCTACCCTCCCTGTCCCCCTTCCCTGTATCCAAATCCATTGGATGTAGTGATCACAATATAGTAGTCATATCTAGGAAAACCAAAGTTCCAAAGGCTGGGCCTAATATAGTGTATAAGAGGTCATACAATACGTTTTGTAGTGATTCCTATGTTGTTGTAAATAATATTTACTGGTCCGTGGTGTGTAATGAGGAGCAAACAGACACTGCACTTGACACATTTATGAAATAGCTTATTCCAGTTACTAATAAGCACACACCCATTAAGAAAATGACTGTCCAAACGATTAAATCCCCATGGGTTGATGAGGAATTAAAAAATTGTATGGTTGAGAGAGATGAGGCAAAAGAGATGGAAAATAGGTCTGGCTGCACAACCGATTGGCAAACTTACTGTAAATTGAGAAATCATGTGACTAAACTGAATAGAAAGAAGAAACTACACTATGAAACAAAGATAAATGACATAAAGAATGATAGTAAAAAGCTTTGGAGCACCTTCAATGACATTTTGGGCAAAAAGGCAAACTCAGCTCCATCATTCATTGAATCAGATGGCTCATTCATCACAAAACCCACTGATATTGCCAACTACTTTAATGATTTTTTCATTGGCAAGATTAGCAAACTTAGGTATGACATGCCAGCAACAAACGCTGACACAGTTAGATTAGGAACTCATGCTGCCAAACATGCCCTCGTAAAACTGACTATCCTACCGATCCTTGACTTTGGCGATGTAATTTACAAAATAGCCTCCAACACTCTACTCAGCAAATTGGATGTAGTCTATCACAGTGCCATCCGTTTTGTCTCCAAAGCCCCATACACTACCCACCACTGTGACCTGTACGCTCTTGTTGGCTGGTCCTCACTACATGTTCGTCGTCAAACCCACTGGCTCCAGGCCATCTATAAATCACTGCTAGGCAAATCCCCGCCTTATCTTAGCTCATTGGTCACCATAGCAGCACCCACCCGTAGTCTGCGCTCCAGCAGGTATATCTCACTGGTCATTCCCAAAGCCAACACCTCCTTTGGCCGCCATTCCTTCCAGTTCTCTGCTGCCAATGACTGGAATGAATTGCAAAAATCTCTGAAGCTGGAGACTCTTATCTCCCTCAATAACTTTAAGCATCAGTTGTCAGAGCACCTTACCGATCACTGCACCTGTACACAGCCCATCTGAAATTAGCCCCACCCAACTACCTCATCCCTATATTGTTATTTATTTTGCTCTTTTGCACCCCAGTATCTCTATTTGCACATAATCTCTTGCACATCTAGCATTCCAGTGTTAATACTATTGTAATTATTCTGCACTATAGCCTATTTATTGCCTTACCTCCATAACTTGCTACATTTGCACACACTGTATATATATTTTCTGTTGTATTTCTGACTTTATGTTTTTTACCCCATATGTAACTCTGTGTTGTTTTTATTGCACTACTTTGCTTTATCTTGGCCAGGTCGCAGTTGTAAATGAGAACCTGTTCTCAACTGGCTTACCTGGTTAAATAAAGGTGAAATAAAAAAATAAATAAAGGAGCACTCTGTCTTTAGTTAGATTAGGAGCACTCTGTCTTTAGTTAGATTAGGAGCACTCTGTGTATAGTTAGATTAGGAGCACTCTGTCCTTAATTAGATTAGGAGCACTCTGTGTCTAGTTAGATTAGGAGCACTCTGTCTTTAGTTAGATTAGGAGCACTCTGTATTTAGTTAGATTAGGATCACTCTGTGTTTAGTTATATTAGGAGCACTCTGTGTTTAGTTAGATTAGGAGCACTCTGTCTTTAAATAGATTAGGAGCACTCTACATTTAGTTAGCTTATGAGCACTGTGCGTTTAGTTATATTAGGAGCACTCTGTCGTTAATTAGATTAGGAGCAGTCCATGTCTAGTTAGATTAGGAGCACTCTACATTTAGTTAGCTTATGAGCACTGTGTATTTAGTTAGATTAGGAGCACTCTGTATTTAGTTAGATTAGGAGCACTCTGTCTTTAGTTAGATTAGGAGCACTGTCTTTAGTTAGATTAGGAGCACTCTGTCTTTAGTTAGATTGGGAGCACTCTGTGTTTAGTTAGATTGGGAGCACTCTTTCTTTAGTTAGATTAGAAGCACTGTGTGTTTAGTTAGATCAGGAGCACTCTGTCTTTAGTTAGATTAGGAGCACTGTGTATTTAGTTAGATCAGGAGCACTGTATATTTAGTTAGATCAGGAGCACTCTGTGTTTAGTTAGATTAGGAGCACTCTGTATTTAGTTAGATCAGTAGCACTGTGTGTTTAGTTAGATCGGGAGCACTCTGTGTCTAGTTAGATCGGGAGCACTCTGTATTTAGTTAGATTGGGAGCACTCTGTATTTAGTTAGATTGGGAGCACTCTGAATTTAGTTAGATCAGGAGCACTCTGTATTTAGTTAGATTGGGAGCACTGTGTCTTTAGTTAGATTAGGAGCACTGTGTGTTTAGTTAGATCAGGAGCACTCTGTGTTTAGTTAGATTAGGAGCACTGTATATTTAGTTAGATCAGGAGCACTCTGTGTTTAGTTAGATTAGGAGCACTCTGTATTTAGTTAGATTAGGAGCACTCTGTATTTAGTTAGATCAGTAGCACTGTGTGTTTAGTTAGATCGGGAGCACTCTGTGTCTAGTTAGATCGGGAGCACTCTGTATTTAGTTAGATTGGGAGCACTCTGTATTTAGTTAGATTGGGAGCACTCTGTATTTAGTTAGATCAGGAGCACTCTGTATTTAGTTAGATTGCGAGCACCCTGTGTCTAGTTAGATTAGGAGCACTCTGTGTTTAGTTAGATTAGGAGCACTCTGTGTCTAGTTAGATTGGGAGCACCCTGTGTTTAGTCAGATTAGGAGCACTCTGTGTTTAGTTAGTTTGGGAGCACTCTGTGTTTAGTTATATCAGGAGCACTGTGTGTTTAGTTAGATTAGGAGCACTCTGTGTTTAGTTAGATCAGGAGCACTCTGTGTTTAGTTAGTTTGGGAGCACTCTGTGTTTAGTTAGATCAGGAGCACTCTGTGTTTAGTTATATCAGGAGCACTGTGTGTTTAGTTAGATCAGGAGCACTCTGTGTTTAGTTAGTTTGGGAGCACTCTGTGTTTAGTTATATCAGGAGCACTCTGTGTTTAGTTAGATTGGGAGCACCCTGTGTTTAGTTATATCAGGAGCACTCTGTGTTTAGTTAGTTTGGGAGCACTGTGTGTTTAGTTATATCAGGAGCACTCTGTGTTTAGTTAGATTAGGAGCACTGTGTGTTTAGTTATATCAGGAGCACTCTGTGTTTAGTTATATCAGGAGCACTCTGTGTTTAGTTATATCAGGAGCACTCTGTGTTTAGTTAGATCGGGAGCACTCTGTGTCTAGTTAGATTAGGAGCACTCTGTGTTTAGTTAGTTTGGGAGCACTCTGTGTTTAGTTATATCAGGAGCACTGTGTGTTTAGTTAGATTAGGAGCACTCTGTGTTTAGTTAGATCAGGAGCACTCTGTGTTTAGTTAGTTTGGGAGCACTCTGTGTTTAGTTAGATCAGGAGCACTCTGTGTTTAGTTATATCAGGAGCACTGTGTGTTTAGTTAGATTAGGAGCACTCTGTGTTTAGTTAGATCAAGAGCACTCTGTGTTTAGTTAGTTTGGGAGCACTCTGTGTTTAGTTATATCAGGAGCACTCTGTGTTTAGTTAGATTGGGAGCACCCTGTGTTTAGTTATATCAGGAGCACTCTGTGTTTAGTTAGTCTGGGAGCACTGTGTGTTTAGTTATATCAGGAGCACTCTGTGTTTAGTTATATCAGGAGCACTCTGTGTTTAGTTATATTAGGAGCACTCTGTGTTTAGTTATATCAGGAGCACTCTGTGTTTAGTTCTATCAGGAGCACTCTGTGTTTAGTTATATCAGGAGCACTCTGTGTTTAGTTATATCAGGAGCACTATGTGTTTAGTTATATCAGGAGCACTCTGTGTTTAGTTATATCAGGAGCACTCTGTGTTTAGTTAGATCAGGAGCACTCTGTGTTTAGTTATATCAGGAGCACTCTGTGTTTAGTTATATCAGGAGCACTCTGTGTTTAGTTATATCAGGAGCACTCTGTGTTTAGTTATATCAGGAGCACTCTGTGTTTAGTTATATCAGGAGCACTCCAGGAATGACTGAGAAGCAGTCAGAACAGTGTGAGAGGCAGAGCCACCGTATTATTTTCTCTTTATTCTGCTTCTTCATACTAACTCATGTTGTTACTCTGTTGCCAAAGGGCTTTACAATTATGTCATACGTCCCAAATGGCACCCTATTTTCTATATACTGCACTACTTTTGACCAAGGCCCATGGGGTAGTGCACTAAATAGGGAATAGGATGCCATTGAGGACACAGGGCTGGAAGTTAATGGCTACTCTAAATGCAGCAGATTTCCCACCAACTAACCATCATTCTGAACATGTCTTCGATGTGTTCTAGAATGAAATGTGTTCTTTAGAATAACTCCATTGTGTGGTGAAGTTCTGTAACATGAACAATGACTTCATACTGCTGAGATCTGTCCTTAATAAACACCATTCAGCAGTGGATTAAACACAGTGTACGTCCCATTTGGATTCTGTTACCCCTAGCCAAACACTGTTTAAACCACTCAGGAGGGCAATCAGTGTCACGGTTCAGACAGACGACAAGAGGACCACAATTGCGTCACACCAGAAAGTTTATTTAAACTTAAAGGGAAAGGGATGTAGGGAGTGAGTGAAGGCTCCAGGGGTTATCCCGTCCGATGTGCTGGGTCTGTGCCTCCCCCAGTGGCAGCGATCGTCCCGATGACGCCGGTGGTTGGTGGTCCAGAAGTCCGGGATTGAAGAGTAGTCAGGAGTCGTAATGGCAGAAGCAGGTCTGGATCTCCTAAGGCAGAAGAGTATCCAACAAACAGGCAGGTCCGGGGGTCACAAAACCAGGGTGAGCCAGAAGCGCGAGCAAACAGGTTCGGGTGTGAGCTTTGCAGACGATCTGACACCGGAGAGCTGAAAGACAGGGCCTAAAATACTGGGAGAGGTTAGTGGGTAATGCAGCGCAGCTGGCAGAGTAATTAGAGCCGAGCAGAGCAGGGACAGGTGGAGCTAGTTAGGCTGAGTAGAGAGAGGGAGGTGAGCAGAGTGGAAGATAGTGGAAACCAATTAAGGTGGTAACCCGGTGGAGTGAGAGGGCTCATGACAGAACCCCCCAAGGGACGGCCCCAGAAGTCCCAAAGAGCAACACCACGCCGGGCGGGAGGAGGCCGGAGGAGGGCTAGAACTCCTCCCGAACGGTCAGTGAACGTCCTCATCCTCGGAGGAAGCCGGAGGGCCGTGGTCGGGAGATGGGACAGGTCCGAGACAGGATCAGGCACAGGACAGGAAGCCGAGCCGGGCCGGACGGTTAGGGGATCCCTCTGGGGCGGCCCCTACGGATTGCAGGTTGATCAGGATGCCGTTGGTGGAAAGCGGTGATGAGAGTCCTATCCACAATCCGACTAGCTGGCACCCAGGTCCTTTCCTCAGGTCCATAGCCCCTCCCAGTCAATGAGGTACTGGAGACCCCTACCCCTCCGTCTGGACCCGAAGCAGGCGGCGGACGGTGTAAACCAGACCACCATCGACGAGCCGTGGAGGAGGAGGACAAGGCGCAGCAGGGACCAGCGGACTCCTGGGCACAGGCAGGGGCTGCAGCAATCCGGCTGGGGGGCTGGCAGAACGACTTGTGTTGGTTGCAGATGGGGCAGGCTTGGACGAATTCCCGTACATCCTTCCTCAGAGGGGCCACCAGAACCTCTGGGCGAGCAGGTTGTAAGTGCGGGTGGAGCCAGGGTGACAAGCTAGGCGGGAGTCATGTCCCCACTGAACGACCTGGGACCTCAGGTCTTCGGGGACAAAAAGGCGGTCAGCTGGGCAAGTGCTGGGACCTGGCTGGTTACGGAGAGCCTCCAGCACCTGTTCCTCAACAGCCCAGGTCAGAGCTGCAACGATGCAGGGACTTGGCAGAATCGACACAGGGTCCTTGGAGGGTCAGGAGCGGAGTTAGTAGGTACTGGCCGAGGGTAGTGCGGCGGCAAGCAGGCAGGTTCGGTGGCAGTCCTCTCCCCACTCCTGATCACCCCGGTCACCCAGTCGAGCTGAGGGTTGTGCCGGGCGGAGCCATGGGTAACCCAGGATGAGGGGTTGGCCTGGAGAGGGGAGCAGGTGAAACTGGATAGTTTCTTGATGGTTTCCGGACAGACCCACGAGACCGGGGCCGTGACATGAGTGACCGATCCGGAGTAAGTGTCCGTCCAGTGCCCGGGCAGGAATAGGAGGTGTCAAACGGAGGTTCTCCAGTCCCAGTTGGCGTGCCAGCTTGATGTCCATTATGTTGGCTTCGGCGCCAGAATCCACCAAGAGCAGCCAGGGTGTGAGTTGGAGTCAGGGAGGCGGAGGTGAACTTGCAGCAGGGGTTTGCGGTCGGAGGACTGGATGGTCATTGAACTCAACCGGACTCCCCCTATGCCCGGTGAGCTTCGGCCCTTTAAAGGGCAGGTTACCACACGATGTCCATCACCTCTACAATAGAGGCAGAGGTTTGAGGTGAAGCGTCGCTGGCGCTCTGCAGGAGTGAGAGGGCTCGCCCAATCTCCATAGGCTCAGACTGATCAAGCTGACCTGGTGAGTGGCAGTAGATGACAGGAGCCCAGTCGGATCTCTCCGAATGCCGGTAGTGGTGGACCTTGGCGCCCCCCTCCACGCGACGGTCTGTATCCTACTGTCGATCCTGACAGTCAGTGCGATGGCTTCATCAAGAGTGGAAGGCAGTTCATGGGAGACCAACTGCTCCTGACATAGTCAGCCAAACTATGGAAGAACGCGTCCACCAACGATGGTGTGTTCAAGAACTTCGTCTAGCCAGGGTTCGGAAGTCGATGGAATGGTCTGCGACTGTACGTCTGCCTTGTCGAATACTGAACAGTTCACGAGACGCCGCTGCGGTTGGGAATCCAGGTCAAACACCTTCAGCATCTCCTCAGCAAACAGGTCGAAGGTTGCACATGCGGGGGTTTGACGTTCGAACTCTGCTGTTCCCCAGAGTCGAGCTCGGCCCGTCAGGTGAGTGATGGCATACCCAACTTTAGCCCCCTCCGTGGCGAAGGTCCTTGGCTGCAAGGAGAACTGAAGTCGGCAGCTAGTCAGGAATGGCCGGACCTGGGTTGAATCGCCGTTGAACCGCTCGGGGTTTCCAATCTTGGGTTCCGGAGCAGCGGCGGCAATGACCGGGCAGGTAACTCGGGGGCAGGGCTGGTGGGCAGACTGGCTGGGGTCAGGTTGGTGAGGAGTTGAATGATCATGGCGAGTTGTTGTTGCTGCTGCTGGGACTGCTGCTGGTGCTGCTGGAACTGCTGATGCTGTTGGTGGCCGACCTGAAGCAGAGAGGAGATGGCGCCGCTCATGCGGCCTAGCTCTCTCTCAGTGTGTTCCAGGCGTAGCATGGCGGTGGGTTGCTCAGGCTCTTCGGTTTCCATGTCGGGGGAAGTGTGCGCTGAGTCCATGATGGTCAGATCGTACTGTCACGGTTCAGACAGACGACAAGAGGACCACAATTGCGTCACACCAGAAAGTTTATTTAAACTTAAAGGGAAAGGGATGTGGGGAGTGAGTGAAGGCTCAGGGGTTGTCCCGTCCGATGTGCTGGGTCTGTGCCTCCCCCCAGTGGCAGCGATGCGTCCGATGACGCCGGTGGTTGGTGGTCCAGAAGTCCGGGATTGAAGAGTAGTCAGGAGTCGTAATGGCAGAAGCAGGTCTGGATCTCCTAAGGCAGAAGAGTATCCAATAAACAGGCAGGTCCGGGGTCACAAAACCAGGGTGAGCCAGAAGCGCGAGCAAACAGGTTCCGGGTGTGAGCTTTGCAGACGATCTGACACCGGAGAGCTGAAAGACAGGGCCTAAAATACTGGGAGAGGTTAGTGGGTAATGCAGCGCAGCTGGCAGAGTAATTAGAGCCGAGCAGAGCAGGGACAGGTGGAGCTAGTTAGGCTGAGTAGAGAGAGGGAGGTGAGCAGAGTGGAAGATAGTGGAAACCAATTAAGGTGGTAACCCGGTGGAGTGAGAGGGCTCATGACAATCAGGGCAGTTAACATGCCGACGCCTGTCAGTCCTGCTCACATCTCCCTTTAACATGACAACAAAGTCATAGAGAACACATTCCAAACAGAACATTAACACGGTCCAGAAATGTTCCTGTCTTCATGTACACCATCTGAAATCCATTTCCATTGTGAGCGCTGTAACGGCCGTTTCCTTATTTTCCTTGTCTGATTGTGATCCCAGTCTGAGGACCAGCTATACTGCTGTAACGTAAAACCGTTAGTCCCCTGGACTGAACCAGAGGATGATCTGGTAATATCCCAATATCACACTAAACCTTTAGTCCCTGTACTGAACCAGAGGATGATCTGGTAATATCCCAATATCACACTAAACCTTTAGTCCCCTGTACTGAACCAGAGGATGATCTGGTAATATCCCAATATCACACTAAACCTTTAGTCCCCTGTACTGAACCAGAGGATGATCTGGTAATATCCCAACATCACACTAAACCTTTAGTCCCCTGTACTGAACCAGAGGATGATCTGGTAATATCCCAACATCACATAAACCTTTAGTCCCTGTACTGAACCAGAGGATGATCTGGTAATATCCCAATATCACACTAAACCTTTAGTCCCCTGTACTGAACCAGAGGATGATCTGGTAATATCCCAATATCACACTAAACCTTTAGTCCCCTGTACTGAACCAGAGGGATGATCTGGTAATATCCCAATATCACACTAAACCTTTAGTCCCCTGTACTGAACCAGAGGATGATCTGGTAATATCCCAACATCACACTAAACCTTTAGTCCCCTGGACTGAACCAGAGGATGATCTGGTAATATCCCAATATCACACTAAACCTTTAGTCCCCTGTACTGAACCAGAGGATGATCTGGTAATATCCCAATATCACACTAAACCTTTAGTCCCCTGTACCGAACCAGAGGATGATCTGGTAATATTCCAATATCACACTAATGACATGCTCATTTTTTTATAATTTTTTTAGTCATTTAGCAGACGCTCTTATCCAGAGCGACTTACAGGAGCAATTAGGGTTAAGTGCCTTGCTCAAGGGCACATCGACAGATGTATCACCTAGTCGGCTTGGGGATTAGAACCAGCGACCTTTCGTTTACTGGCACAACGCTCTTAACCACTAAGCTACCTGCCGCCAATATCACCATACAATACAAACAACACACGCACAACTAACATGGTGAGGATCATCCTTCACCGTTGGAGAAACAACAGACGTTTACAGATGGTTACAGTAACCGTGCCGACGGCAGTTTGAATTCTCTAGTTCTGGAGGTTAAAGGTCATTAGCTGTATGATGTCATTATAGAATGTTGAGGCAGGAGGACCTGAAGGAGACCAGGCAGGCTGTGCTAATCAGCCCTCGAGGGGAGCTGCTTCCCAAATGGCACCGTATCCTCCTCCCCATCATCTGTACCATCAGTATCAGCAACATACAGTAGCATTAGGCTCAGCGCCATGGAAACATCAGCCCATGTTAACGTTGGTGGGTTGCCTACTCAAACCAGGAAGTGACAAGCAGGGTCAGAGGTGTGGAGAACAGTGTCACCGCTTGACAGGACAGAGCATCTCAGTACAACAGGGTGGTATTTCTGTACAGGGGTATTTCAGCTCAGTGGTAGTAATATTTCAGCCACTCACCGAACTCGTCACAGACACTGTCGTTGTCGATGAGGGTGGGGTGTTCAAAGGTGTCCCTGCAGTACAGGATGTGGGTGTGGTCTGTGAGTGAGGTCACGCCCCCCAGGGCCAGAACCACCTGTGAGGTGAGGAGGGAGGAGGGTCTCTCTCTCAGCCGGGCCAATAGGGAACGGTAGCGACAATACTGGGGGTAAGACAGCACCGACACACGCTTCTGGTCCCCGTCATCACCTAGAGGGACAGAGGAGAGACAGACAGACAGACAGGGATTAACAACATGGATAAAGACAGACAGAAACCCAGTACAGAGTATATGTAGCAACAATACTGGGGGAAAGACAGCACCGACACACGCTTCTGGTCCCCGTCATCACTAGTCCTAGAGGGACAGAGGAGAGACATGTTATTTATCAGAGAGAGAGAGAAGTCCTTTAAGAACATGAAGACAGACAGAAACATGCTTCAGAAAGGAAACACCATGTATTGGTTTTACCATTTCTTAGAAAATATCACCAATACATTAGGTCTTGGTGATAGGCTCCGCTCCTTCAGGGTAGCTCGCTGCCAGAGCACAGCGTCAATATATCACTACAGGCAGTGAGCACGGTATTCTGTACCAATCCCACTACAGGCAGCGAGCACGGTATTCTGTACCAATCCCACTACAGGCAGCGAGCACGGTATTCTGTACCAATCCCACTACAGGAAGGAGAACAGAACTAACAGGTGGAGGTGGGGAGCAAGAAAGAACATCCTAGCAGTAGCAGGAAGAGACAGCAGAGGATGTGTGAATCAGAATATCCTAGCAGTAGCAGGAAGAGACAGCAGAGGATGTGTGAATCAGAACATCCTAGCAGTAGCAGGAAGAGACAGCAGAGGATGTGTGAATCAGAACATCCTAGCAGTAGCAGGAAGAGACAGCAGAGGATGTGTGAATCAGAACATCCTAGCAGTAGCAGGAAGAGACAGCAGAGGATGTGTGAATCAGAACATCCTAGCAGTAGCAGGAAGAGACAGCAGAGGATGTGTGAATCAGAACATCCTAGCAGTAGCAGGAAGCGACAGCAGAGGATGTGTGAATCAGAACATCCTAGCAGTAGAAGGAAGAGACAGCAGAGGATGTGTGAATCAGAACATCCTAGCAGTAGCAGGAAGAGACAGCAGAGGATGTGTGAATCAGAACATCCTAGCAGTAGCAGGAAGAGACAGCAGAGGATGTGTGAATCAGAACATCCTAGCAGTAGCAGGAAGAGACAGCAGAGGATGTGTGAATCAGAACATCCTAGCAGTAGAAGGAAGAGACGGCAGAGGATGTGTGAATCAGAACATCCTAGCAGTAGCAGGAAGAGACGGCAGAGGATGTGTGAATCAGAACATCCTAGCAGTAGCAGGAAGAGACGGCAGAGGATGTGTGAATCAGAACATCCTAGCAGTAGCAGAAAGAGACGGCAGAGGATGTGTGAATCAGAACATCCTAGCAGTAGCAGGAAGAGACAGCAGAGGATGTGTGAATCAGAACATCCTAGCAGTAGCAGGAAGCGACAGCAGAGGATGTGTGAATCAGAACATCCTAGCAGTAGCAGGAAGAGACAGCAGAGGATGTGTGAATCAGAACATCCTAGCAGTAGCAGGAAGAGACAGCAGAGGATGTGTGAATCAGAACATCCTAGCAGTAGCAGGAAGAGACAGCAGAGGATGTGTGAATCAGAACATCCTAGCAGTAGCAGGAAGAGACAGCAGAGGATGTGTGAATCAGAACATCCTAGCAGTAGCAGGAAGAGACAGCAGAGGATGTGTGAATCAGAACATCCTAGCAGTAGCAGGAAGAGACAGCAGAGGATGTGTGAATCAGAACATCCTAGCAGTAGCAGGAAGAGACAGCAGAGGATGGGTGAATCAGAACATCCTAGCAGTAGCAGGAAGAGACAGCAGAGGATGTGTGAATCAGAACATCCTAGCAGTAGCAGGAAGAGACAGCAGAGGATGGGTGAATCAGAACATCCTAGCAGTAGCAGGAAGAGACAGCAGAGGATGTGTGAATCAGAACATCCTAGCAGTAGCAGGAAGAGACAGCAGAGGATGTGTGAATCAGAACATCCTAGCAGTAGCAGGAAGAGACAGCAGAGGATGTGTGAATCAGAACATCCTAGCAGTAGCAGGAAGCGACAGCAGAGGATGTGTGAGCAGAACCGGTCAGCTTGACTAGACCGCCATATTAAGGTAGGAAGTATTGTTAACATCTGATTGGTGCAATCTCAGCTGACACAGACACTGGGGTTTCCCTTCTGAACCAGCTTCACTGTTTTATATACGGCTCTTCAGTCACTCCTGCTTTGATGAACCTGCACCACAATACAGACACCGTTTGAATGGGTTTATCCCTCCGTACTGCCGGACGACATTCCCACTGTTCCCCTCAGGCCGTGAAGCAGAGGCTGGAGCCTAGCTGAAACACTCCCACTGTTCCCCTCAGGCCGTGAAGCAGAGGCTGGAGCCTAGCTGAAACACTCCCACTGTTCCCCTCAGGCCGTGAAGCAGAGGCTGGAGCCTAGCTGAAACACTCCCACTGTTCCCCTCAGGCCGTGAAGCAGAGGCTGGAGCCTAGCTGAAACACTCCCACTGTTCCCCTCAGGCCGTGAAGCAGAGGCTGGAGCCTAGCTGAAACACTCACACTGTTCCCCTCAGGCCGTGAAGCAGAGGCTGGAGCCTAGCTGAAACACTCCACTGTTCCCCTCAGGCCGTGAAGCAGAGGCTGGAGCCTAAGCTGAAACACTCACACTGTTCCCCTCAGGCCGTGAAGCAGAGGCTGGAGCCTAGCTGAAACACTCCCACTGTTCCCCTCAGGCCGTGAAGCAGAGGCTGGAGCCTAGCTGAAACACTCACACTGTTCCCCTCAGGCCGTGAAGCAGAGGCTGGAGCCTAGCTGAAACACTCCCACTGTTCCCCTCAGGCCGTGAAGCAGAGGCTGGAGCCTAGCTGAAAGACTCTGCAATGCCAATACAATGATCATGTATCTCTGTGTTACAGTCCAGATCTGTGGGATATGAGGTTTATATGAGGTTTTACTACAGAACCAAACTGCTGTTTTAACATGACACCTGTCAGTCAGGATGGCTCATATAAACTGATATAAAGTGTTGTGATATAAAGTGTTGTGATATAACTCCTCTCCTCTCCTCTCCTCTCCTCTCCTCTCCTCTCCTCTCCTCTCCTCTCCTCTCCTCTCCTCTCCTCTCCTCTCCTCTCCTCTCCTCTCCTCTCCTCTCCTCTCCCTGTCAACCAGCCAGCCAGTCAGCCAGTCAGTCAGTCAGTCATCCAGCCAGGCAGCCAGTCAGTCAGGGAAACATAATCAGTATTTACCACTGTTCAGAACCTCCTGGCTGGTGATTATGATAATAGTCACACAATGAGCAGCACTTCCCTGTTCTGATGTTGATTTCTACCAAGTCCTTCCTCTATGATGCACCACATGTCTTCTAGAGACTGAGGGTATAACCATCCTGAGTTATGGAAGGCTGCTAATTATATGGTTCACTTCATGACTGCTGTAGGCTGGATACTGGAGACTGCACATTGATATGATACTGGTTATAACCTTGTATATAGTGTATCCCTGTACATTGATATGATACTGGTAATAACCTTGTATATAGTGTATCCCTGCACATTGATATGATACTGGTAATAACCTTGTATATAGTGTATCCCTGCACATTGATATGATACTGGTAATAACCTTGTATATAGTGTATCCCTGCACATTGATATGATACTGGTAATAACCTTGTATATAGTGTATCCCTGCACATTGATATGATACTGGGAGGGGAGGCAGGTAGCTTAGTGGTTAAGAGCGTTGTGCCAGTAACCGAAAGGTCGCTGGTTCTAATCCCCGAGCCGACTAGGTGAAAAGTCTGTCGATGTGCCCTTGAGCAAGGCACTTAACCCTAATTGCTCCTGTAAGTCGCTCTGTAAAAGAGCGTCCGCTAAATGACTTAAATGTAATACTGGTAATAACCTTGTATATAGCGTACATTCTCTGGTGTTTTATTTCTCGTGTTTTAAAATTTGACCTAGTATTGATTTCGTGCTTTTTAAGATCTATTCAGGATCTTCTAGATGTTGATCACTGCGTTGTTGAGGAAGAGCTTGAAGCATTTAGCTGTTACTGTTTGATTGATTGATAATTACACTGAGCTCTGAAGAGCTATTGGGAGCTGGAGAATGTATTTATTTGCACCAAAGAAAACAAGTGATAGACAACCATACAGATAAAGGTGAGGTTGGAAACCCAAGTGCTTATATAAATACCACACCACAAATAAACTAAATACAATAAGTAAAAAAAAAAAACAGATAACAAAACCTACTAATTATAAATGTATAAATGAATTCATCAGTAATCAGGAAATAAATAAATATGTGTTTTGTTTAAATGTGTGTGTGCATGTGAGTGTGTGAGAGTTAGTCTACATGGAGGAGATTACTGAGTAGTTTGGTTCATCAGGCTGACCCCCAGTCTCCATGGAGGAGATTACTGAGTAGTTTGGTTCATCAGGCTGACCCCCAGTCTTCATGGAGGAGATTACTGTAACGATCCCGGCAGTCTGAGTCGGGTCCTGTCTGGTGACCAGTGTTTTGGGTTCGTAGTCTCCTGTTTCCCGAGGGTTCGGGAACGCTCCGGGGAGCTCTCTGGTTTTCCGCACCTGCATCCCGTCAGCAATCTGCACACCTGGCCCTCATCATCACCCTTTTTAGGTTCTGGCCAAACCTCCAGTTCCTGCCGGATCGTTAGCCATGAACAGTAGGTGTTCTGTGTATCAGTTTAGAGTTTCTTGCGTGAGTTTTGTTGTTTTGTACTTTGTTGAGTTTTTGTGTCCTTACCTCCGTTTTTGTTCCACCTGCAGTCACACGTCCGGAACCTTCACCCCACCTCTGCCTGATGGTCGGCGGCTGCCCGAGCCATCACTGGACCTTGTGCTGCACCCCCCAACTACTCATCCACGCCGCCCGCTCTGTCCCTGGATTATTCTGCACCTTTGGTTGTATCTAAATAAACCCTCACCTTCGTTCAACTCTCCCTTGTCCTGGTCTGCTTCTGGGTTCTGGCTGAGGGAACTGTGACAGAACGATCCGGCCAAATATGAACCCAGCGGACCTGGACTCTGTTCGCCATGCCATTACCCAGCAGGAGAAGATGTTGGGCCAGCATAGCATGGTACTACAGGAGATCGCGTTGTCAGTTCGGAACCTTTCTACCGGCCTGACGGAGGTCCAGAACCAACGCCAGTGTCCGGTGGAGGACCCACTACCGGTTTCACCCATCTCGCCTGCCGCTTCTGAAGTTGTGTCCCTCCGTGAGCCCAAGGTTCCGACCCGGATAAGTATGAGGGGGAGCTGGGAAGATGCCGTTCCTTCCTTATGCAGTGTGGATTAGTGTTCGATCTACAGCCCTACTCTTATGCCACTGACAAGGCTAGGATAGCCTTTTTGATTGAGTTGCTGCGTGGTCGAGCGCTGGAGTGGGCTTCAGCCGTTTGGGAAACGACAGGATCCCTGCATGGCTTCATACCAGGGGTTCACGGCCGAGATGAGGAAGCTCTTCGACCATTCCGTCCGAGGGAGGGACGCAGCTAGGCGTCTGTTTTCTCTTCACCAAGGAACTCGCAGCGTGGCCGACTTCGTGATCGAGTTCAAGACGTTGGCTGTGGAGAGTGGATGGAACGAGGAGTCTTTGCAAGCGGCCTTTTACCAGGGCCTGTCGGAGCAGCTCAAGGATGAGTTGATCTCCTATCCGAGCCTAGTGACCTGGACAGCTTGGTAGCCTTGTCTATTCGGGTGGATAATCGAGTCCGAGAGCGAAGGAGGGAGAAGCAATGGGGTCCGTCCAATCGATCAGCTTCTCAGTTCCCAGTCGGGTCGGGTGGTGGACCAGAACACGTCGATCATTCTCCACCACTAAGGATTAGTGGAGAGGACCTCTCTCCCGATTCTGAACCCATGCAAGTGGGGCGCGCTCGGGTTAACCAAGGAGGAGCGCCAACATAGACGTAAGACCAACTGCTGCCTCTACTGTGGTCGCTCGGGACAGTACATCTCCACTTGTTCCCGGCGGTCGTCAAACTGCCCGGCTCGCTAAAGTTGGGAGGACTTTTTAGCGAGCCAGTTTCAACCTCTCAGTACCTCTGTCAGACCCCGCTTCCCGGGCTACCCTTGTGAACAGGAATCAGAGCTTAGCGCTTAACGCTTTTATCGATTCAGGTGCCGATGGAAGCTTTCTTGATGCCGAGTTGGTGGAACAGCTGGGGCTTTCCAAGGAGCAATTGCCGGAAGCCATTGGAAGCGACCACTCTGAACGGCAGTAGTCTGGCACGTATCACGATGAGGACTGAACCGGTTAAGATGCGGTTGTCGGGGGAATCATTCTGAGATGATTTCATTTTTCATTCTGCCGTCTTCCCATGTTCCTCTGGTCCTTGGATACCCCTGGCTGAAGGAACACAATCCCACGTTCGATTGGGTGACGGGCAAGGTAACGAGTTGGAGCCTTGATTGTCATGCTAACTGTCTCAAGACTGCCTGCCCCCATTCGGTTCCCAGTCAGGTGATTGAGGCTAAACCCCCAGATTTGTCCCTGGTTCCCGAGACATATCACGATTTGGGGGAGGTTTTCAGTAAGCAGAAGGCTCTGTCACTTCCTCCCCACCGACCATATGATTGTGCCATCAACCTGGTTCCTGGAGCTGTCTACCCCAAGGGAAGGTTATACAGTATCTCCCGACCTGAACGTGAGGCGTTGGAGACCTACATCAAGGAGTCCCTAGCTGCTGGTCTCGTTCGTCCCTCGTCATCACCCCTGGGGGCAGGATTCTTCTTTGTGGGAAAGAAGGATGGCTCTCTTCGACCGTGTATTGATTATCGGGGGTTGAATGACATCACGGTCAAGAACAAGTATCCCCTGCCCTTGATGAGTTCTGCCTTCGACTCCTTACAGGGTGCTACGGTGTTCACCAAGCTAGACCTACGCAATGCGTATCACCTGGTCCGGATCAGAGAGGGGACGAGTGGTTGACGGGTTTCAATACACCGATGGGTCACTTGAGTATCAGGTGATGCCGTTTGGACTGACCAATGCTCCAGCGGTATTCCAGAGTATGGTGAACGACGTCCTGAGAGATATGATCGGTCTCTTCGTGTTTGTTTACCTGGATGACATTCTGATCTTTCTCGAAGGAACCTTCCGACCACGTCCAGCATGTCCGGCAGGTTCTGCAGCGATTGTTGGAGAATCGCCTGTTCGTGAAGGCCGAGAGGTGCGAGTTTCACGCCCACACTACATCCTTTCTCGGGTACATCATCTCCAGGGGTGAGATTAGGATGGATCAGGAGAAGGTTAGAGCGGTTCTGGAATGGGCCCAGCCCGGTACGAGATTGCAACTCCAGAGATTTTGGGGTTTGGAATTTCTACCGCAGATTCATCCGGGATTACAGCCGTGTGGCCGCTCCATTAACTGCCTTGACTTCCAGTATCAGGACCTTCAAGTGGAATCCGGAGGCGGATCGAGCGTTTCTGGATTTGAAGAGGCGATTCACCAACGCACCGATTCTCTCTCAACCGGACACGGCCCGTCAGTTACGTCGTTGAAGTGGACGCGTCTGATGTGGGAGTTGGCGCCATCCTGTCGCAGACGATGCTCCACGGACAGTAAACTCCATCCCTGCGCCTACTACTCTCGTCGCCTTTCGCCTGCAGAGAGGAATTACGATGTGGGTAACCGGGAGCTTCTCGCGGTGAAACTTGCCTTGGAGGAGTGGCGCCACTGGTTGGAGGGGCGGAGCAACCGTTTATTGTCTGGACTGACCACAAGAATCTTGCTTACGTGCAATCGGCTAACGTCTCAACTCCCGTCAGGCCAGGTGGGCGTTGTTTTTCGAGCGATTCAAGTTTGCCCTGACGTTCGACCTGGATCTAAGAACGGCAAGGCGGACGCCTTGTCCCGGATGTTCTCCAAGACGGAGGAGAGTGGGTCCAAGACCGAGACTATTCTCCCCGGAACTGCGTCGTGGGAGCAGTGATGTGAAGATTGAGGAGGAGGTGCTGGCGGCCCTTCGGACTCAGCCCGGTCCCGGTAACGGTCCACCCGGTCGGTTGTTTGTGCCTGAGTCGGTTCGTCCTGCTGTCCTCAAATGGTCCCACGCCAGCAAGATGGCTTGTCACCCTGGCGTGGCTCGGACAATGGCGTTTCTTCGCAGACGTTTTTGGTGGCCTGCCATGGCCGAGGATACTCGGGGTTTTGTTGCTGCCTGTCCAGTGTGTGCGCAGAATAAGAGTACCAATCGGCCCAGCTCTGGACTACTTCACCCCCTTCCTATTCCCGGCGTCCATGGTCGCATCTGGCCCTGGACTTCGTCACGGGGTTGCCCGCTTCTGAGGGGAACACGGTCGTTCTGACTATCGTGGACAGATTCAGCAAGTTCGCCCACTTTGTGCCTATTGCCAAGCTTCCCTCTGCCTCGGAGACGTCCGAGATCCTGGTTAGGGAGGTTTTCAGGGTCCACGGGTTGCCCAGTGATATCGTTTCCGACCGTGGCCCTCAGTTTACCTCTGCTGTCTGGAAGTCCTTCTGTTTGGCCATTGGAGCTACAGTCAGTCTCACATCTGGTTTTCACCCCCAATCCAATGGTCAGGCGGAGAGAGCCAACCAGAAGATGGAATCCACGCTACGCTGTCTGGTCTCTTCCAACCCCACCTCCTGGGCCTCTCAGTTGCCTTGGGTTGAGTATGCCCACAATACTCTCCCTACATCTGCCACTGGGATGTCTCCCTTCCAGTGCCTGTATGGCTACCAACCTCCCTGTTCCCTTCTCAGGAGAGGGAGCTATCAGTGCCTTCTGTTCAGGCTCATATTCGTCGTTGCCACCGGACCTGGCATCGGGCCAGAAAGGCACTCCTTAGAGGTTCGGATCGGTATCAGCTCCAGGCGAATCGTCGCCGGATCCCCGCTCCCACCTATACCATCGGAGATAGGGGTTTGGTTGGCCACACGGGATCTTCCGTTACGGACTGAGTCTAGGAAGTTGTTACCGGGTTCATTGGTCCGTTTGTGGTGGAGAAGGTGATCAATCCGGTGGCAGTTCGACTCAAACTACCGAGGACGCTCAGAGTCCATCCCACCTTTCATGTCTCCTGCCTCAAGCCTGTCTTCCTCAGTCCTCTGTTGCCTCCTCCGCCTCCTCCTCCGGATGATCGGAGGTGGTCCTGCCTACACGGTGCGTCGCATCATGGATTCCAGACGGCGGGGCCGGGGTTTCCAGTATCTCGTGGACTGGGAGGGTATGGTCCTGAAGAGAGGAGTTGGATTCCGCGGCGACAGGTCCTAGATGCTGACCTCATCAGGGATTTCTACCGCCTCCATCCTGGCGCTCCGGGAGGTCCGCCCGGGGGCGTTCGTCGGAGGGGGGGTACTGTAACGATCCCGGCAGTCTGAGTCGGGTCCTGTCTGGTGACCAGTGTTTTGGGTTCGTAGTCTCCTGTTTCCCGAGGGTTCGGGAACGCTCCCGGGAAGCTCTCTGGTTTTCCGCACCTGCATCCCGTCAGCAATCTGCACACCTGGCCCTCATCATCACCCTTTTTAGGTTCTGGCCAAACCTCCAGTTCCTGCCGGATCGTTAGCCATGAACAGTAGGTGTTCTGTGTATCAGTTTAGAGTTTCTTGCGTGAGTTTTGTTGTTTTGTACTTTGTTGAGTTTTTGTGTCCTTACCTCCGTTTTTGTTCCACCTGCAGTCACACGTCCGGAACCTTCACCCCACCTCTGCCTGATGGTCGGCGGCTGCCGAGCCATCACTGGACCTTGTGCTGCACCCCCAACTACTCATCCACGCCGCCCGCTCTGTCCCTGGATTATTCTGCACCTTTGGTTGTATCTAAATAAACCCTCACCTTCGTTCAACTCTCCTTGTCCTGGTCTGCTTCTGGGTTCTGGCTGAGGGAACTGTGACAATTACTGAGTAGTTTGGTTCATCAGGCTGACCCCCCAGTCTTCATGGAGGAGATTACTGAGTAGTTTGGTTCATCAGGCTGACCCCCAGTCTATATGGAGGAGATTACTGAGTAGTTTGGTTCATCAGGCTGACCCCCAGTCTCCATGGAGGAGATTACTGAGTAGTTTGGTTCATCAGGCTGACCCCCAGTCTTCATGGAGGAGATTACTGAGTCGTTTGGTTCATCAGGCTGACCCCCAGTCTTCATGGATGAGATTACTGAGTACTGTAGTTTGGTTCATCAGGCTGACCCCCTGTCTTCATGGAGGAGATTACTGAGTAGTTTGGTTCATCAG
Source organism: Coregonus clupeaformis (assembly GCF_020615455.1). NCBI lineage: Eukaryota > Metazoa > Chordata > Actinopteri > Salmoniformes > Salmonidae > Coregonus > Coregonus clupeaformis. The sequence goes on along the minus strand of NW_025533834.1, from coordinate 146,642 downwards.
GCTGACCCCCTGTCTTCATGGAGGAGATTACTGAGTAGTTTGGTTCATCAGGCTGACCCCCAGTCTTCATGGAGGAGATTACTGAGTAGTTTGGTTCATCAGGCTGACCCCCTGTCTTCATGGAGGAGATTACTGAGTAGTTTGGTTCATCAGGCTGACCCCCAGTCTCCATGGAGGAGATTACTGAGTAGTTTGGTTCATCAGGCTGACCCCCTGTCTCCATGGATGAGATTACTGAGTAGTTTGGTTCATCAGGCTGACCCCCAGTCTTCATGGAGGAGATTACTGAGTAGTATGGTTCATCAGGCTGACCCCCCAGTCTTCATGGAGGAGATTACTGAGTAGTTTGGTTCATCAGGCTGACCCCCAGTCTTCATGGAGGAGATTACTGAGTAGTTTGGTTCATCAGGCTGACCCCCAGTCTCCATGGAGGAGATTACTGAGTAGTTTGGTTCATCAGGCTGACCCCCCAGTCTTCATGGAGGAGATTACTGAGTAGTTTGGTTCATCAGGCTGACCCCCAGTCTTCATGGAGGAGATTACTGAGTAGTTTGGTTCATCAGGCCGACCTCCAGTCTTCATGGAGGAGATTACTGAGTAGTTTGGTTCATCAGGCCGACCTCCAGTCTTCCTTGAAGTTATTGAGGGATGATGTTGTGAAGATAACAATTCCAGAATATGGAGACCACAGTCCAACTCCACATGCTACCTCGTTATTCTGTTAAAAAATCAAACGTTTTCTAAACAAAGGACTATTTAATTGGCATGGGCACTACTGCCATAAGAACTGCAGAATCACATGATGCAGTTTCCCTTTAATAGCTGAGACAAGCAGCCTTTGTCAAGCCGGGAAAAACTGGGAGGCACTGATTAGTTCCAAAAATCAGCCATGGAATCAGTCTGACTAAGCTTGCATGTTTTATCAGATTGAACGGACTGGAGTTGTTAACTCTGTCAACTCCTCTCTCTCCTGGTGTTCATTCATTCCAAATGGCACCCTAGACCCTACACCCTATACCCTATACCCTATACCCTATACCCTATACCCTATACCCTATACCCTACACCCTATACCCTACACCCTATACCCTATACCCTATACCCTATACCCTACACCCTATACCCTATACCCTACACCCTATACCCTATACCCTATACCCTATACCCTATACCCTACACCCTACACCCTGCACCCTACACCATATACCCTATACCCTATACCCTATACCCTATACCCTATACCCTGCACCCTATACCCTATACCCTATACCCTATACCCTACACCCTACACCCTATACCCTATACCCTATACCCTATACCCTATACCCTACACCCTACACCCTATACCCTATACCCTATACCCTATACCCTGCACCCTACACCCTATACCCTATACCCTATACCCTATACCCTACACCCTATACCCTATACCCTATACCCTACACCCTATACCCTGCACCCTACACCATATACCCTATACCCTATACCCTATACCCTATACCCTATACCCCACATAGTGCACTCTCTCTCCTGGTGTTCATTCATTCCAAATGGCACCCTATACCCTACATAGTGCACTCTCTCTCCTGGTGTTCGTTCATTCCAAATGGCACCCTATACCCTACATAGTGCACTCTCTCTCCTGGTGTTCATTCATTCCAAATGGCACCCTAGACCCTACATAGTGCACTCCCTCTCCTGGTGTTCATTCATTCCAAATGGCACCCTATACCCTACATAGTGCACTCTCTCTCCTGGTGTTCATTCATTCCAAATGGCACCCTAGACCCTACATAGTGCACTCTCTCTCCTGGTGTTCATTCATTCCAAATGGCATCCTAGACCCTACATAGTGCACTCTGTCTCCTGGTGTTCATTCATTCCAAATGGCACCCTAGACCCTACATAGTGCACTACAGCCTGAAACAGAAACAGGACTCTCTCAGCTCTGTGGGAAGATAGAACACTACTCAACTCATAACAGTGTTGTCTCTAATGTATGCTGAGCCAGACAGAGCTGAGACAGAGACAGAGCTGAGACAGAGCTGAGACAGAGACAGAGCTGAGACAGAGACAGAGACAGAGACAGAGCTGAGACAGAGACAGAGCTGAGACAGAGAAAAAGGTAAGACAGAGCTGAGACAGAGACAGAGAGAGAGAGAGAGAGAGAGAGAGAGAGAGAGAGAGAGACAGAGACAGAGAGAGAGAGAGAGAGAGTAAAGACAGAGACAGAGCTGAGAAAGACAAAGCTGAGACAGAGCTGAGACAGAGCTGAGAGAGAAACAGAGAGAGAGACAGGGCTAAGACAGAGAAAGAGACAGAGAGAGAGACAGAGACAGAGCTGAGAGAGAGCTGAGAGAGAGACAGAGAGAGAGACAGAGACAGAGACAGAGCTGAGACAGAGACAGAGCTGAGACAGAGACAGAGCTGAGAGAGAGACAGAGCTGAGAGAGAGACAGAGCTGAGACAGAGACAGAGCTGAGACAGAGACAGAGCTGAGACAGAGCTGAGAGAGAGACAGAGACAGAGCTGAGACAGAGACAGAGCTGAGACAGAGACAGAGCTGAGAGAGAGACAGAGCTGAGAGAGAGACAGAGCTGAGACAGAGACAGAGCTGAGACAGAGACAGAGCTGAGAGAGAGACAGAGCTGAGAGAGAGACAGAGCTAAGACAGAGACAGAGCTGAGACAGAGACAGAGCTGAGAGAGAGACAGAGCTGAGAGAGAGACAGAGCTAAGACAGAGACAGAGCTGAGACAGAGACAGAGCTGAGACAGAGCTGAGAGAGAGACAGAGACAGAGCTGAGACAGAGACAGAGCTGAGACAGAGACAGAGCTGAGACAGAGCTGAGACAGAGACAGAGCTGAGACAGAGACAGAGCTGAGAGAGAGACAGAGCTGAGAGAGAGACAGAGCTGAGAGAGAGACAGAGCTGAGACAGAGACAGAGCTGAGACAGAGACAGAGCTGAGACAGAGCTGAGAGAGAGACAGAGACAGAGCTGAGACAGAGACAGAGCTGAGACAGAGACAGAGCTGAGACAGAGCTGAGACAGAGACAGAGCTGAGATAGACAGAGCTGAGAGAGAGCTGAGAGAGAGAGAGAAAGAGAGCTGAGAGAGAGACAGAGCTGAGACAGAGACAGAGCTGAGACAGAGCTGAGACAGAGACAGAGCTGAGATAGACAGAGCTGAGAGAGAGACAGAGCTGAGACAGAGACAGAGCTGAGACAGAGCTGAGACAGAGACAGAGCTGAGACAGAGCTGAGACAGAGACAGAGCTGAGATAGACAGAGCTGAGAGAGAGACAGAGAGAGAGAGAGAGAGAGCTGAGAGAGAGAGAGAGAGCTGAGAGAGAGACAGAGCTCTGATTCCATGCAGGTTAAGGATGCATCCCAAACGGCACCCTATTCCTTTTATAATGCTCTGGTCTAAAGTAGTGCACCTTAGGGAATAGGGTGTTTTTTAATGCTCTGGTCTAAAGTAGTGCACCTTAGGGAATAGGGTGTTTTATAATGCTCTGGTCTAAAGTAGTGCACCTTAGGGAATAGGGTGTTTTATAATGCTCTGGTCTAAAGTAGTGCACCTTAGGGAATAGGGTGTTTTATAATGCTCTGGTCTAAAGTAGTGCACCTTAGGGAATAGGGTGTTTATAATGCTCTGGTCTAAAGTAGTGCACCTTAGGGAATAGGGTGTTTTATAATGCTCTGGTCTAAAGTAGTGCACCTTAGGGAATAGGGTGTTTTATAATGCTCTGGTCTAAAGTAGTGCACCTTAGGGAATAGGGTGTTTTATAATGCTCTGGTCTAAAGTAGTGCACCTTAGGGAATAGGGTGTTTTATAATGCTCTGGTCTAAAGTAGTGCACCTTAGGGAATAGGGTGTTTTATAATGCTCTGGTCTAAAGTAGTGCACCTTAGGGAATAGGGTGTTTTTTAATGCTCTGGTCTAAAGTAGTGCACCTTAGGGAATAGGGTGTTTTATAATGCTCTGGTCTAAAGTAGTGCACCTTAGGGAATAGGGTGTTTTATAATGCTCTGGTCTAAAGTAGTGCACCTTAGGGAATAGGGTGTTTTATAATGCTCTGGTCTAAAGTAGTGCACCTTAGGGAATAGGGTGTTTTATAATGCTCTGGTCTAAAGTAGTGCACCTTAGGGAATAGGGTGTTTTATAATGCTCTGGTCTAAAGTAGTGCACCTTAGGGAATAGGGTGTTTTATAATGCTCTGGTCTAAAGTAGTGCACCTTAGGGAATAGGGTGTTTTATAATGCTCTGGTCTAAAGTAGTGCACCTTAGGGAATAGGGTGTTTTATAATGCTCTGGTCTAAAGTAGTGCACCTTAGGGAATAGGGTGTTTTATAATGCTCTGGTCTAAAGTAGTGCACCTTAGGGAATAGGGTGTTTTATAATGCTCTGGTCTAAAGTAGTCACCTTAGGGAATAGGGTGTTTTATAATGCTCTGGTCTAAAGTAGTGCACCTTAGGGAATAGGGTGTTTTATAATGCTCTGGTCTAAAGTAGTGCACCTTAGGGAATAGGGTGTTTTATAATGCTCTGGTCTAAAGTAGTACACCTTAGGGAATAGGGTGTTTTATAATGCTCTGGTCTAAAGTAGTCACCTTTAGGGAATAGGGTGTTTTATAATGCTCTGGTCTAAAGTAGTGCACCTTAGGGAATAGGGTGTTTTATAATGCTCTGGTCTAAAGTAGTGCACCTTAGGGAATAGGGTGTTTTATAATGCTCTGGTCTAAAGTAGTGCACCTTAGGGAATAGGGTGTTTTATAATGCTCTGGTCTAAAGTAGTGCACCTTAGGGAATAGGGTGTTTTATAATGCTCTGGTCTAAAGTAGTGCACCTTAGGGAATAGGGTGTTTTATAATGCTCTGGTCTAAAGTAGTGCACCTTAGGGAATAGGGTGTTTTATAATGCTCTGGTCTAAAGTAGTGCACCTTAGGGAATAGGGTGTTTTATAATGCTCTGGTCTAAAGTAGTGCACCTTAGGGAATAGGGTGTTTTATAATGCTCTGGTCTAAAGTAGTGCACCTTAGGGAATAGGGTGTTTTATAATGCTCTGGTCTAAAGTAGTGCACCTTAGGGAATAGGGTGTTTTATAATGCTCTGGTCTAAAGTAGTGCACCTTAGGGAATAGGGTGTTTTATAATGCTCTGGTCTAAAGTAGTGCACCTTAGGGAATAGGGTGTTTTTAATGCTCTGGTCTAAAGTAGTGCACCTTAGGGAATAGGGTGTTTTATAATGCTCTGGTCTAAAGTAGTGCACCTTAGGGAATAGGGTGTTTTATAATGCTCTGGTCTAAAGTAGTGCACCTTAGGGAATAGGGTGTTTTATAATGCTCTGGTCTAAAGTAGTGCACCTTAGGGAATAGGGTGTTTTATAATGCTCTGGTCTAAAGTAGTGCACCTTAGGAATAGGGTGTTTATAATGCTCTGGTCTAAAGTAGTGCACCTTAGGGAATAGGGTGTTTTATAATGCTCTGGTCTAAAGTAGTGCACCTTAGGGAATAGGGTGTTTTATAATGCTCTGGTCTAAAGTAGTGCACCTTAGGGAATAGGGTGTTTTATAATGCTCTGGTCTAAAGTAGTGCACCTTAGGGAATAGGGTGTTTTATAATGCTCTGGTCTAAAGTAGTGCACCTTAGGGAATAGGGTGTTTTATAATGCTCTGGTCTAAAGTAGTGCACCTTAGGGAATAGGGTGTTTTATAATGCTCTGGTCTAAAGTAGTGCTCCTTAGGGAATAGGGTGTCGTTTAGGACACAACCTAAAGGGCTTCAGACCCAGTTACAGGGTTACAGTGTTGGGCTGGCTTCAAACAGTTAAAACAAAGCTCTTCTGAGTCTAAACAGTGAAGGAAACAGAGGCACAATAATATCCCATTCATACTGAAGCATAAAACAGAATGGAGGAGATAGCTAGCAGATCATATGATATAGATGTGAGTCGGGGGAAAGGGATCTGTTTTCTCAAAGACCTCTACTGGCAGCTCTTATGAATCGTTTAACACCTTTATTATATTAAACATCATTTCACCGTAAGACCAACTAAGAAGGTACTATTTAAGAGGAAAATATATCCCGGAGAGAAATTAAATGACCATAGATAGGATATGTGTCGACGCTGCAGTACAGAAGCAAACGATCAGAGGAGAGGCTTTCAGTCAACACATGCTAAATATATTCAACACATGCTAAATATATTCAAAAAAATGCTAAATATATTCAAAGTATGCAAAATAGGACACGCAATTACGCTATGTATATCATATTACAAGCTAGCAGAAATTCATCATTGCAACAGGCAGTAAATATCAAGAGGCATTATGGCTTCTTTCTTTATGAAAGGTACACACTGTCCTAATTCCTGTGATTCCTGTGATTTAATAAAAGTTTGATATATGTGTTTTAATAAAGGGTTTTATTCCTGTGATTTAATAAAGGATTTGATTCCTGTGATTTAATAAAGAGTTTGATGTCTGTGATTTATTAAAGGGTTTGATATCGGTGATTTAATAAAGGGATTCATATCTGTGATTTAATAAAGGGATTCATATCTGTGATTTAATAAAGGGATTCATATCTGTGATTTAATAAAGGGATTCATATCTGTGATTTAATAAAGGGATTAATATCTGTGATTTAATAAAGGGATTCATATCTGTGATTTAATAAAGGGATTCATATCTGTGATTTAATAAAGGGATTCATATTTGTGATTTAATAAAGGGATTCATATCGGTGATTTAATAAAGGGATTCATATCTGTGATTTAATAAAGGGATTCATATCTGTGATTTAATAAAGGGTTTGATATCTGTGATTTAATAAAGGGATTCATATCTGTGATTTAATAAAGGGATTCATATCTGTGATTTAATAAAGGGATTCATATCTGTGATTTAATAAAGGGATTCATATCTGTGATTTAATAAAGGGATTCATATCTGTGATTTAATAAAGGGATTCATATCTGTGATTTAATAAAGGGATTCATATCTGTGATTTAATAAAGGGATTCATATCTGTGTTCAGCCAGTGTGTGTTATTCAGCACACTATCTAGAACCTAAAGGGTTCTTCGGCTGTCCCTTTGAATAACTATTTTTGGTTCCAGGTAGAACCCTTTTTGGTTCCAGGTAGAACCCTTTTTGGTTCCATGTAGAACCCTTTACACAGAGGGTTCTACATGGAACCCAAAAGAGTTCTACCTGTAACCAAAAAGGGTTCTATCTGGAACCCAAAAGAGTTCTACCTGGAACCAAAAAGGGTTCTATCTGGAACCAAAAAGGGTTCTATCTGGAACCAAAAATGGTTATCCTATTGGAACAGCCGAAGAACCCTTTTGGAACCCTTTTTTCTAAGAGTGTACCGACCTAAACAGGTCAAATCAAATCAAACTTTATTTAAAAGTGCATTTCAAATTGCAACACACTTTACATGAAAACAATAATGAAATAACCCAAAGCTGAGGATGTGTAAAACAATCGCTTATTAAAAGCACGGCTAAAAAGGTGGGATTTAAAAACCTCAATGATGTCTGGCCCTATTCCCTGACAGGGCAAGACGTTCCACACCTCAGGGGCTTTAATAGAGAACGCTCCGCCCCCAGCCTTGGTTCTGCATCTAGGAACCGTAAGCACACCGGCTCCTTGGTTCTGCATCTAGGAACCGTAAGCAGACCGGCTCCTTGGTTCTACATCTAGGAACCGTAAGCAGACCGGCTCCTTGGTTCTGCATCTAGGAACCGTAAGCAGACCGGGTCCTTGGTTCTGCATCTAGGACCCGTAAGCAGACCGGCTCCTTGGTTCTGCATCTAGGAACCGTAAGCAGACCGGCTCCTTGGTTCTACATCTAGGAACCGTAAGCAGACCGGCTCCTTGGTTCTACATCTAGGAACCGTAAGCAGACCGGCTCCTTGGTTCTGCATCTAGGAACCGTAAGCAGACCGGGTCCTTGGTTCTGCATCTAGGACCCGTAAGCAGACCGGCTCCTTGGTTCTGCATCTAGGACCCGTAAGCAGACCGGCTCCTTGGTTCTGCATCTAGGAACCGTAAGCAGACCGGCTCCTTGACCAGACCGGTTTGGGGGGTGGGGGGGTGACAGGGGGTTTGGGGGTGGGGGGTGACAGGGGGTTTGGGAGGTGCGGGGGTGACAGGGGGTTTGGGGGGGTGGGGGGGGTGACAGGGGATTTGGGGGTGGGGGGTGACAGGGGGTTTTGGGGGTGGGGGTGACAGGGGGTTTGGGGTGGGGGTGACAGGGGTTTTGGGGGGTGGGGGGTGACAGGGGGTTTGGGAGGTGGGGGGTGACAGGGGTTTGGGGGTGGGGGGTGACAGGGGTTTGGGGGTGGGGGGTTTGGGGTGGGGGGAGACAGGGGATTTGGGGGTGGGGGGGTGACAGGGGTTTGGGGGTGGGGGGTGACAGGGGGTTTGGGGGTGGGGGAGACAGGGGTTTTGGGGGGTGGGGGGACAGCGGGTTTGGGGGTGGGGGAGACAGGGGGTTTGGGAGGCGGGGGTGACAGCGGGTTTGGGGGTGGGGGGTGACAGGGGGGTTTGGGGGGTGGGGGGTGACAGGGGGTTTGGGAGGCGGGGGTGACAGGGGGTTTGGGGGTGGGGGGTGACAGGGTTTCAACACTCAGTCAGGCTTTCAAGGGTTCTTTAGTCTGACTGACTGCAACACACTTAGTGAATAATGAAATACTAGTGCAGCACAGTTTTGGTGCTGGTCCTGTAAGCAGTTCCTTCCCTATGACTCAATCTAATGAATCTGAATTAGCACACAGGTCTGCTCTTAAAGGGCCGGTGCTAAACCAAGGATTTATTAGCCTCAGAGCGGTAACTGTGGAATTTACAAGATGTGTAATATTTAAGGAAGTTTTGCAACAACCCCCAGCTTGCAGTGACATGATTGTCTGGCCATAATAACACATTAGTCATCATCTTGACTGGCTGGGGGCGGGGCTTGGCATGCTGACTGGCAGGGGGCGATGTAAAAATACATTTATTGGAAGGTCAGCTAGGACTCAGAGAGCAGCAACTTCATATAGAGGGAGAACTAGCAACTAGAGAGGATGGAGCAGCCACGGTCCCACAACACTTCATATAGAGGGAGAACTAACAACTAGAGAGGATGGAGCAGCCACGGTCCCACAACACTTCATATAGAGGGAGAACTAACAACTAGAGAGGATGGAGCAGCCACGGTCCCACAACACTTCATAGAGGGAGAACTAACAACTAGAGAGGAAGGAGCAGCCACGGTCCCACAACACTTCATATAGAGGGAGAACTAGCAACTAGAGAGGATGGAGCAGCCACAGTCCCACAACACTTCATATAGAGGGAGAACTAGCAACTAGAGAGGATGGAGCAGCCACGGTCCCACAACACTTCATATAGAGGGAGAACTAACAACTAGAGAGGACGGAGCAGCCACGGTCCCACAACACTTCATATAGAGGGAGAACTAACAACTAGAGAGGATGGAGCAGCCACGGTCCCACAACACTTCATATAGAGGAGAACTAGCAACTAGAGAGGATGGAGCAGCCACGGTCCCACAACACTTCATATAGAGGGAAAACTAGCAACTAGAGAGGATGGAGCAGCCACGGTCCCACAACACTTCATATAGAGGGAGAACTAACAACTAGAGAGGATGGAGCAGCCACGGTCCCACAACACTTCATATAGAGGGAGAACTAGCAACTAGAGAGGATGGAGCAGCCACGGTCCCACAACACTTCATATAGAGGGAGAACTAGCAACTAGAGAGGATGGAGCAGCCACGGTCCCACAACACTTCATATAGAGGGAGAACTAGCAACTAGAGAGGATGGAGCAGCCACGGTCCCACTTCATATAGAGGGAGAACTAGAGAGGATGGAGCAGCCACGGTCCCACAACACTTCATATAGAGGGAGAACTAACAACTAGAGAGGATGGAGCAGCCACGGTCCCACAACACTTCATATAGAGGGAGAACTAACAACTAGAGAGGATGGAGCAGCCACGGTCCCACAGCACTTCATATAGAGGGAGAACTAACAACTAGAGAGGATGGAGCAGCCACGGTCCGACAACACTTCATATAGAGGGAGAACTAGCAACTAGAGAGGATGGAGCAGCCACAGTCCCACAACACTTCATATAGAGGGAAAACTAACAACTAGAGAGGATGGAGCAGCCACGGTCCCACAACACTTCATATAGGGAGAACTAACAACTAGAGAGGATGGAGCAGCCACGGTCCCACAACACTTCATATGAGGGAGAACTAGCAACTAGAGAGGATGGAGCAGCCACGGTCCCACAACACTTCATATAGAGGGAGAACTAACAACTAGAGAGGATGGAGCAGCCACGGTCCCACAACACTTCATATAGAGGGAGAACTAGAGAGGACGGAGCAGCCACGGTCCCACAACACTTCATATAGAGGGAGAACTAACAACTAGAGAGGATGGAGCAGCCACGGTCCCACAACACTTCATATAGAGGGAGATCTAGCAACTAGAGAGGATGGAGCAGCCACGGTCCCACAACACTTCATATAGAGGGAGAACTAGAGAGGATGGAGCAGCCACGGTCCCACAACCCTTCATATAGAGGGAGAACTAGCAACTAGAGAGGATGGAGCAGCCACGGTCCCACAACACTTCATATAGAGGGAGAACTAGCAACTAGAGAGGATGGAGCAGCCACGGTCCCACTTCATATAGAGGGAGAACTAGAGAGGATGGAGCAGCCACGGTCCGACAACACTTCATATAGAGGGAGAACTAACAACTAGAGAGGATGGAGCAGCCACGGTCCCACAACACTTCATATAGAGGGAGAACTAACAACTAGAGAGGATGGAGCAGCCAACGGTCCCACAACACTTCATATAGAGGGAGAACTAACAACTAGAGAGAGGATGGAGCAGCCACGGTCCCACAACACTTCATATGAGGGAGAACTAGCAACTAGAGAGGATGGAGCAGCCACGGTCCCACAACACTTCATATAGAGGGAGAACTAGAGAGGATGGAGCAGCCACGGTCCCACAACACTTCATATAGAGGGAGAACTAGCAACTAGAGAGGATGGAGCAGCCACGGTCCCACAACACTTCATATAGAGGGAGAACTAGCAACTAGAGAGGATGGAGCAGCCACGGTCCCACAACACTTCATATAGAGGGAGAACTAACAACTAGAGAGGATGGAGCAGCCACGGTCCCACAACACTTCATATAGAGGGAGAACTAACAACTAGAGAGGATGGAGCAGCCACAGTCCCACAGCACTTCATATAGAGGGAGAACTAGCAACTAGAGAGGAAGGAGCAGACACGGTCCCACAACACTTCATATAGAGGGAGAACTAGCAACTAGAGAGGATGGAGCAGCCACGGTCCCACAACACTTCATATAGAGGGAGAACAAACAACTAGAGAGGATGGAGCAGCCACGGTCCCACAACACTTCATATAGAGGGAGAACTAGCAACTAGAGAGGAAGGAGCAGACACGGTCCCACAACACTTCATATAGAGGGAGAACTAGCAACTAGAGAGGATGGAGCAGCCACGGTCCCACAACACTTCATATAGAGGGAGAACTAACAACTAGAGAGGATGGAGCAGCCACGGTCCCACAACACTTCATATAGAGGGAGAACTAGAGAGGATGGAGCAGCCACGGTCCCACAACACTTCATATAGAGGGGAGAACTAGCAACTAGAGAGGATGGAGCAGCCACGGTCCCACAACACTTCATATAGAGGGAGAACTAACAACTAGAGAGGATGGAGCAGCCACGGTCCCACAACACTTCATATAGAGGAGAACTAGCAACTAGAGAGGATGGAGCAGCCACGGTCTCACAACACTTCATATAGAGGAGAACTAACAACTAGAGAGGATGGAGCAGCCACGGTCCCACAACACTTCATATAGAGGGAGAACTAACAACTAGAGAGGATGGAGCAGCCACGGTCCCACAACACTTCATATAGAGGGAGAACTAGCAACTAGAGAGAATGGAGCAGCCACGGTCCCACAACACTTCATATAGAGGGAGAACTAGAGAGGACGGAGCAGCCACGGTCCCACAACACTTCATATAGAGGAGAACTAACAACTAGAGAGGATGGAGCAGCCACGGTCCCACAACACTTCATATAGAGGGAGAACTAGCAACTAGAGAGGATGGAGCAGCCACGGTCCCACAACACTTCATATAGAGGGAGAACTAGAGAGGATGGAGCAGCCACGGTCCCACAACACTTCATATAGAGGGAGAACTAGAGAGGACGGAGCAGCCACGGTCCCACAACACTTCATATAGAGGGAGAACTAACAACTAGAGAGGATGGAGCAGCCACGGTCCCACAACACTTCATATAGAGGGAGAACTAACAACTAGAGAGGATGGAGCAGCCACGGTCCCACAACACTTCATATACAGTGGGGAAAAAAAGTATTTAGTCAGCCACCAATTGTGCAAGTTCTCCCACTTAAAAAGATGAGAGAGGCCTGTAATTTTCATCATAGGTACACGTCAACTATGACAGACAAATTTAGAAAAAAAATCCAGAAAATCACATTGTAGGATTTTTTATGAATTTATTTGCAAATTATGGTGGAAAATAAGTATTTGGTCACCTACAAACAAGCAAGATTTCTGGCTCTCACAGACCTGTAACTTCTTCTTTAAGAGGCTCCTCTGTCCTCCACTCGTTACCTGTATTAATGGCACCTGTTTGAACTTGTTATCAGTATAAAAGACACCTGTCCACAACCTCAAACTGTCACACTCCAAACTCCACTATGGCCAAGACCAAAGACCTGTCAAAGCACACCAGAAACAAAATTGTAGACCTGCACCAGGCTGGGAAGACTGAATCTGCAATAGGTAAGCAGCTTGGTTTGAAGAAATCAACTGTGGGAGCAATTATTAGGAAATGGAAGACATACAAGACCACTGATAATCTCCCTCGATCTGGGGCTCCACGCAAGATCTCACCCCGTGGGGTCAAAATGATCACAAGAACGGTGAGCAAAAATCCCAGAACCACACGGGGGGACCTAGTGAATGACCTGCAGAGAGCTGGGACCAAAGTAACAAAGCCTACCATCAGTAACACACTACGCCGCCAGGGACTCAAATCCTGCTTAAGCCAGTACATGTCCAGGCCCGTCTGAAGTTTGCTAGAGTGCATTTGGATGATCCAGAAGAGGATTGGGAGAATGTCATATGGTCAGATGAAACCAAAATAGAACTTTTTGGTAAAAACTCAACTCGTCGTGTTTGGAGGACAAAGAATGCTGAGTTGCATCCAAAGAACACCATACCTACTGTGAAGCATGGGGGTGGAAACATCATGCTTTGGGGCTGTTTTTCTGCAAAGGGACCAGGACGACTGATCCGTCTAAAGGAAATAATGAATGAGGCCATGTATCATGAGATTTTGAGTGAAAACCTCCTTCCATCAGCAAGGGCATTGAAGATGAAACGTGGCTGGGTCTTTCAGCATGACAATGATCCCAAACACACCTCCCGGGCAACGAAGGAGTGGCTTCGTAAGAAGCATTTCAAGGTCCTGGAGTGGCCTAGCCAGTCTCCAGATCTCAACCCCATAGAAAATCTTTGGAGGGAGTTGAAAGTCTGTGTTGCCCAGCGACAGCCCCAAAACATCACTGCTCTAGAGGAGATCTGCATGGAGGAATGGGCCAAAATACCAGCAACAGTGTGTGAAAACCTTGTGAAGACTTACAGAAAACGTTTGACCTGTGTCATTGCCAACAAAGGGTATATAACAAAGTATTGAGAAACTTTTGTTATTGACCAAATACTTATTTTCCACCATAATTTGCAAATCAATTCATTAAAAATCCTACAATGTGATTTTCTCGATTTTTTTTTCTCATTTTGTCTGTCATAGTTGACGTGTACCTATGATGAAAATTACAGGCCTCTCTCATCTTTTTAAGTGGGAGAACTTGCACAATTGGTGGCTGACTAAATACTTTTTTTCCCCACTGTAGAGGGAGAACTAACAACTAGAGAGGATGGAGCAGCCACGGTCCCACAACACTTCATATAGAGGGAGAACTAGAGAGGATGGAGCAGCCACGGTCCCACAACACTTCATATAGAGGGAGAACTAACAACTAGAGAGGATGGAGCAGCCACGGTCCCACAACACTTCATATAGAGGGAGAACTAACAACTAGAGAGGATGGAGCAGCCACGGTCCCACAGCACTTCATATAGAGGGAGAACTAGAGAGGATGGAGCAGCCACGGTCCCACAGCACTTCATATAGAGGGAGAACTAGCAACTAGAGAGGATGGAGCAGCCACGGTCCCACAACACTTCATATAGAGGAGAACTAGCAACTAGAGAGGATGGAGCAGCCACGGTCCCACAACACTTCATATAGAGGGAGAACTAACAACTAGAGAGGATGGAGCAGCCACGGTCCCACAACACTTCATATAGAGGGAGAACTAACAACTAGAGAGGATGGAGCAGCCACGGTCCCACAACACTTCATATAGAGGGAGAACTAACAACTAGAGAGGATGGAGCAGCCACGGTCCCACAACACTTCATATAGAGGGAGAACTAGAGAGGATGGAGCAGCCACGGTCCCACAACACTTCATATAGAGGGAGAACTAGAGAGGACGGAGCAGCCACGGTCCCACAACACTTCATATAGAGGGAGAACTAACAACTAGAGAGAATGGAAACTTAAATAAAGTAACAAAAACAAATGGTTTCTGATTTGAAGCCAAACGCTGATCACACCAGACCTTTTTTTGTTTTTCTCAATCCATGAACAAAACTGTTCCACTGCTATTAGTGAAAAAACAGTAGAGGTGTTTTCCACTCCTGCTCTCACAATATCCCGACTCCCAGATTTAGACGTGTTGGCCCGTGTCCATGTTGACTCATACAGGGAGCAACGCTACGAGCAGATCACAGTGTTATAACGGACAATAAGACCAGTAATCTTCCAGACAGCCTGAACAGCCCCGGTGCCAATCATGAAAACATGACGCCTTGTAAAACAGCTCTGAGAGAACGGAGGACACAGAGGGTGAGTCCCAAACGCCCCCCTATTTGCTTTGTAGTGCACAGAGCTCTGGTCGACAGTAGTGCACTCTAAAAGGGATTAGGGTACCATTTGGGGCGCAGACAGAGGCTCTCAGCGCTGAGAGGAGGAGAACAGTTAGCCTAAATAAAACATCCATGTAATTAGCGGTGGAATGTTAAGGCTCAGTAATAACTTGTGTGGAAGTATATCCTTGGAGGGAATATTTTCTCTCTCATTGAGATGACTGAGTGAATTAAATGTAATGACTCTCTCTCTCTCTGGTTGATGACTTCCAAATGGCACACAATTCCCTATTTAGTGCACCATGGGCCCTGGTCTAAAGTAGTGTTCTCTATAGGGAATAGGGTGCCATAGGGCCCTGGTCTAAAGTAGTGTTCTCTATAGGGAATAGGGTGTCATAGGGCTCTGGTCTAAAGTAGTGTTCTCTATAGGGAATAGGGTGTCATAGGGCTCTGGTCTAAAGTAGTGCACTATATAGGGAATAGGGTGCCATAGGGCTCTGGTCTAAAGTAGTGTTCTCTATAGGGAATAGGGTGCCATAGGGCCCTGGTCTAAAGTAGTGTTCTCTATAGGGAATAGGGTGCCATAGGGCCCTGGTCTAAAGTAGTGTTCTCTATAGGGAATAGGGTGCCATAGGGCCCTGGTCTAAAGTAGTGTTCTCTATAGGGAATAGGATGCCATTTGGGATGGAAGCTCTTTAAGCACTACTGGGCCTGCGACTGCTGAAGACTGTCTGCCCTGCCAGCTGAAGCAGGCTGCTATGAGGCCAGGCAGACACTTAATAAATAATGATTTAGCTTGTATAAAAGATCTAGTCACAGTGGAGAGCTCACTCTCTGTTATGGCTTCCTCATGCAGGACAGGACATCATTTCCTTTCCTCAATCACTAAACTGCTACATCATTTGAACTGAAACAACTCTGGTCACGAGAGCTCACTCTCCTGTTTGCCATATTCAGGACATAGTGTATGAAAGGGAAATGGCCAAGTCAATTCCTGTAACAAGTCTATTACATATCTCTCTCTTTATCAATCTCTTCATCTCTGTGTATCAAATATACATATGTGGATAGATTTTTCCAATATGCTGTCAAAGTAGCAACATATTAGATTAATCCAATATGCTGTCAGAGCAATAACATATTAGATTAATCCAATATGCTGTCAAAGCAGTAACATATTAGATTAATCCAATATGCTGTCAGAGCAGTAACATATTAGATTAATCCAATATGCTGTCAAAGCAGTAACATATTAGATTAATCCAATATGCTGTCAGAGCAATAACATATTAGATTAATCCAATATGCTGTCAAAGCAGTAACATATTAGATTAATCCAATATGCTGTCAGAGCAGTAACATATTAGATTAATCCAATATGCTGTCAAAGCAGTAACATATTAGATTAATCCAATATGCTGTCAGAGCAATAACATATTAGATTTCAATATGCTGTCAGAGCAATAACATATTAGATTAATCCAATATGCTGTCAAAGCAGTAACATATTAGATTAATCCAATATGCTGTCAGAGCAATAACATATTAGATTAATCCAATATGCTGTCAGAGCAATAACATATTAGATTAATCCAATATACTGTCAGAGCAGTAACATATTAGATTAATCCAATATGCTGTCAAAGCAGTAACATATTAGATTAATCCAATATGCTGTCAGAGCAATAACATATTAGATTAATCCAATATACTGTCAGAGCAGTAACATATTAGATTAATCCAATATGCTGTCAAAGCAGTAACATATTAGATTAATCCAATATGCTGTCAGAGCAGTAACATATTAGATTAATCCAATATGGTGTCAGAGCAGTAACATATATAATTTAGAAGAACAGAGATGAAATAGAGTGAAACTGTCTCCTCCCCCCTGCCATGTGAATACAGCTGGTCAAGGCCTGCTGGTTAAGACTCCATAGTTCCCAGGCTGCTGTAACTGTAATGGTATAATGGTACAGGTAGACTACAGTATAATGGTACAGGTAGACTACTACAGTATAATGGTACAGGTAGACTACTACAGTATAATGGTACAGGTAGACTACTACAGTATAATGGTACAGGTAGACTACAGTATAATGGTACAGGTAGACTACAGTATAATGGTACAGGTAGACTACAGTATAATGGTACAGGTAGACTACTACAGTATAATGGTACAGGTAGACTACTACAGTATAATGGTACAGGTAGAATACAGTATAATGGTAAAGGTAGACTACAGTATAATGGTACAGGTAGACTACAGTATAATGGTACAGGTAGACTACAGTATAATGGTACAGGTAGACTACTACAGTATAATGGTACAGGTAGACTACAGTATAATGGTACAGGTAGACTACTACAGTATAATGGTACAGGTAGACTACAGTATAATGGTACAGGTAGAATACAGTATAATGGTACAGGTAGACTACTACAGTATAATGGTACAGGTAGACTACAGTATAATGGTACAGGTAGACTACAGTATAATGGTGCAGGTAGACTACAGTATAATGGTACAGGTAGACTACAGTATAATGGTACAGGTAGACTACTACAGTATAATGGTACAGGTAGACTACTACAGAATAATGGTACAGGTAGACTATAGTATAATGGTACAGGTAGACTACAGTATAATGGTACAGGTAGACTACAGTATAATGGTACAGGTAGACTACAGTATAATGGTGCAGGTAGACTACAGTATAATGGTACAGGTAGACTACAGTATAATGGTACAGGTAGACTACTACAGAATAATGGTACAGGTAGACTACAGTATAATGGTACAGGTAGACTACTACAGTATAATGGTACAGGTAGACTACTACAGTATAATGGTACAGGTAGACTACTACAGTATAATGGTACAGGTAGACTACAGTATAATGGTACAGGTAGACTACTACAGTATAATGGTACAGGTAGACTACTACAGTATAATGGTACAGGTAGACTACTACAGTATAATGGTACAGGTAGACTACAGTATAATGGTACAGGTAGACTACAGTATAATGGTACAGGTAGACTACAGTATAATGGTACAGGTAGACTACAGTATAATGGTACAGGTAGACTACAGTATAATGGTACAGGTAGACTACTACAGTATAATGGTACAGGTAGACTACTACAGTATAATGGTACAGGTAGACTACTACAGTATAACGGTACAGGTAGACTACAGTATAATGGTACAGGTAGACTACTACAGTATAATGGTACAGGTAGACTACAGTATAATGGTACAGGTAGACTACTACAGTATAATGGTACAGGTAGACTACAGTATAATGGTACAGGTAGACTACAGTATAATGGTACAGGTAGACTACAGTATAATGGTACAGGTAGACTACAGTATAATGGTACAGGTAGACTACAGTATAATGGTACAGGTAGACTACAGTATAATGGTACAGGTAGACTACTACAGTATAATAGTACAGGTAGACTACTACAGTATAATGGTACAGGTAGACTACAGTATAATGGTACAGGTAGACTACAGTATAATGGTACAGATAGACTACTACAGTATAATGGTACAGGTAGACTACAGTATAATGGTACAGGTAGACTACTACAGTATAATGGTACAGGTAGACTACAGTATAATGGTACAGGTAGACTACAGTATAATGGTACAGATAGACTACTACAGTATAATGGTACAGGTAGACTACAGTATAATGGTACAGGTAGACTACTACAGTATAATGGTACAGGTAGACTACTACAGTATAATGGTACAGGTAGACTACAGTATAATGGTACAGGTAGACTACAGTATAATGGTACAGGTAGACTACTACAGTATAATGGTACAAGTAGACTACTACAGTATAATGGTACAGGTAGACTACTACAGTATAATGGTACAGGTAGACTACTACAGTATAATGGTACAGGTAGACTACAGTATAATGGTACAGGTAGACTACTACAGTATAATGGTACAGGTAGACTACAGTATAATGGTACAGGTAGACTACTACAGTATAATGGTACAGGTAGACTACAGTATAATGGTACAGGTAGACTACAGTATAATGGTACAGGTAGACTACAGTATAATGGTACAGGTAGACTACTACAGTATAATGGTACAGGTAGACTACAGTATAATGGTACAGGTAGAGTACTACAGTATAATGGTACAGGTAGACTACTACAGTATAATGGTACAGGTAGACTACTACAGTATAATGGTACAGGTAGACTATTACAGTATAATGGTACAGGTAGACTACAGTATAATGGTACAGGTAGACTACAGTATAATGGTACAGGTAGACTACAGTATAATGGTACAGGTAGACTACTACAGTATAATGGTACAGGTAGACTACAGTATAATGGTACAGGTAGACTACAGTATAATGGTACAGGTAGACTACTACAGTATAATGGTACAGGTAGACTACAGTATAATGGTACAGGTAGACTACAGTATAATGGTACAGGTAGACTACAGTATAATGGTACAGGTAGACTACTACAGTATAATGGTACAGGTAGACTACAGTATAATGGTACAGGTAGACTACTACAGTATAATGGTACAGGTAGACTACAGTATAATGGTACAGGTAGAATATTACAGTATAATGGTACAGGTAGACTACTACAGTATAATGGTACAAGTAGACTACAGTATAATGGTACAGGTAGACTACAGTATAATGGTACAGGTAGACTACTACAGTATAATGGTACAGGTAGACTACTACAGTATAATGGTACAGGTAGACTACTACAGTATAATGGTACAGGTAGACTACAGTATAATGGTACAGGTAGACTACTACAGTATAATGGTGCAGGTAGACTACTACAGTATAATGGTACAGGTAGACTACTACAGTATAATGGTACAGGTAGACTACTACAGTATAATGGTACAGGTAGACTACTACAGTGTAATGGTACAGGTAGACTACTACAGTATAATGGTACAGGTAACCTACTACAGTATAATGGTACAGGTAGACTACTACAGTATAATGGTACAGGTAGACTACTACAGTATAATGGTGCAGGTAGACTACTACAGTATAATGGTACAGGTAGACTACTACAGTATAATGGTACAGGTAGACTACAGTATAATGGTACAGGTAGACTACAGTATAATGGTACAGGTAGACTACTACAGTATAATGGTACAGGTAGACTACTACAGTATAATGGTGCAGGTAGACTACTACAGTATAATGGTACAGGTAGACTACAGTATAATGGTACAGGTAGACTACTACAGTATAATGGTGCAGGTAGACTACTACAGTATAATGGTACAGGTAGACTACTACAGTATAATGGTACAGGTAGACTACAGTATAATGGTACAGGTAGACTACTACAGTATAATGGTACAGGTAGACTACTACAGTATAATGGTACAGGTAGACTACAGTATAATGGTACAGGTAGACTACAGTATAATGGTACAGGTAGACTACAGTATAATGGTACAGGTAGACTACTACAGTATAATGGTACAGGTAGACTACAGTATAATGGTACAGGTAGACTACAGTATAATGGTACAGGTAGACTACTACAGTATAATGGTACAGGTAGACTACAGTATAATGGTACAGGTAGACTACTACAGTATAATGGTACATGTAGACTACAGTATAATGGTACAGGTAGACTACAGTATAATGGTACAGGTAGACTACTAGAGTATAATGGTACAGGTAGACTACTACAGTATAATGGTACAGGTAGACTACTACAGTATAATGGTACAGGTAGACTACTACAGTGTAATGGTACAGGTAGACTACTACAATATAATGGTACAGGTAGACTACTACAGTATAATGGTACAGGTAGACTACTACAGTATAATGTTACAGGTAGACTAATACAGTATAATGGTACAGGTAGACTACTACAGTATAATGGTACAGGTAGACTACTACAGTATAATGGTACAGGTAGACTACAGTATAATGGTACAGGTAGACTACTACAGTATAATGGTACAGGTAGACTACAGTATAATGGTACAGGTAGACTACAGTATAATGGTACAGGTATACTACTACAGTATAATGGTACAGGTAGACTACTACAGTATAATGGTACAGGTAGACTACAGTATAATGGTACAGGTAGACTACTACAGTATAATGGTGCAGGTAGACTACTACAATATAATGGTGCAGGTAGACTACTACAGTATAATGGTACAGGTAGACTACAGTATAACGGTACAGGTAGACTACAGTATAATGGTACAGGTAGACTATAGTATAATGGTACAGGTAGACTACTACAGTATAATGGTACAGGTAGACTACAGTATAATGGTGCAGGTAGACTACTACAGTATACTGGTACAGGTAGACTACTACAGTATAATGGTACAGGTAGACTACAGTATAATGGTACAGGTAGACTACTACAGTATAATGGTACAGGTAGACTACAGTATAATGGTACAGGTAGACTACTACAGTATAATGGTACAGGTAGACTACTACAGTATAATGGTACAGGTAGACTACAGTATAATGGTACAGGTAGACTACAGTATAATGGTACAGGTAGACTACTACAGTATAATGGTACAGGTAGACTACTACAGTATAATGGTACAGGTAGACTACTACAGTATAATGGTACAGGTAGACTACTACAGTATAATGGTACAGGTAGACTACAGTATAATGGTACAGGTAGACTACTACAGTATAATGGTACAGGTAGACTACAGTATAATGGTACAGGTAGACTACTACAGTATAATGGTACAGGTAGACTACAGTATAATGGTACAGGTAGACTACAGTATAATGGTACAGGTAGACTACAGTATAATGGTACAGGTAGACTACTACAGTATAATGGTACAGGTAGACTACAGTATAATGGTACAGGTAGACTACTACAGTATAATGGTACAGGTAGACTACTACAGTATAATGGTACAGGTAGACTACTACAGTATAATGGTACAGGTAGACTACTACAGTATAATGGTACAGGTAGACTACAGTATAATGGTACAGGTAGACTACAGTATAATGGTACAGGTAGACTACAGTATAATGGTACAGGTAGACTACTACAGTATAATGGTACAGGTAGACTACAGTATAATGGTACAGGTAGACTACAGTATAATGGTACAGGTAGACTACTACAGTATAATGGTACAGGTAGACTACAGTATAATGGTACAGGTAGACTACAGTATAATGGTACAGGTAGACTACAGTATAATGGTACAGGTAGACTACTACAGTATAATGGTACAGGTAGACTACAGTATAATGGTACAGGTAGACTACTACAGTATAATGGTACAGGTAGACTACAGTATAATGGTACAGGTAGAATATTACAGTATAATGGTACAGGTAGACTACTACAGTATAATGGTACAAGTAGACTACAGTATAATGGTACAGGTAGACTACAGTATAATGGTACAGGTAGACTACTACAGTATAATGGTACAGGTAGACTACTACAGTATAATGGTACAGGTAGACTACTACAGTATAATGGTACAGGTAGACTACAGTATAATGGTACAGGTAGACTACTACAGTATAATGGTGCAGGTAGACTACTACAGTATAATGGTACAGGTAGACTACTACAGTATAATGGTACAGGTAGACTACTACAGTATAATGGTACAGGTAGACTACTACAGTGTAATGGTACAGGTAGACTACTACAGTATAATGGTACAGGTAACCTACTACAGTATAATGGTACAGGTAGACTACTACAGTATAATGGTACAGGTAGACTACTACAGTATAATGGTGCAGGTAGACTACTACAGTATAATGGTACAGGTAGACTACTACAGTATAATGGTACAGGTAGACTACAGTATAATGGTACAGGTAGACTACAGTATAATGGTACAGGTAGACTACTACAGTATAATGGTACAGGTAGACTACTACAGTATAATGGTGCAGGTAGACTACTACAGTATAATGGTACAGGTAGACTACAGTATAATGGTACAGGTAGACTACTACAGTATAATGGTGCAGGTAGACTACTACAGTATAATGGTACAGGTAGACTACTACAGTATAATGGTACAGGTAGACTACAGTATAATGGTACAGGTAGACTACTACAGTATAATGGTACAGGTAGACTACTACAGTATAATGGTACAGGTAGACTACAGTATAATGGTACAGGTAGACTACAGTATAATGGTACAGGTAGACTACAGTATAATGGTACAGGTAGACTACTACAGTATAATGGTACAGGTAGACTACAGTATAATGGTACAGGTAGACTACAGTATAATGGTACAGGTAGACTACTACAGTATAATGGTACAGGTAGACTACAGTATAATGGTACAGGTAGACTACTACAGTATAATGGTACATGTAGACTACAGTATAATGGTACAGGTAGACTACAGTATAATGGTACAGGTAGACTACTACAGTATAATGGTACAGGTAGACTACTACAGTATAATGGTACAGGTAGACTACTACAGTATAATGGTACAGGTAGACTACTACAGTGTAATGGTACAGGTAGACTACTACAATATAATGGTACAGGTAGACTACTACAGTATAATGGTACAGGTAGACTACTACAGTATAATGTTACAGGTAGACTAATACAGTATAATGGTACAGGTAGACTACTACAGTATAATGGTACAGGTAGACTACTACAGTATAATGGTACAGGTAGACTACAGTATAATGGTACAGGTAGACTACTACAGTATAATGGTACAGGTAGACTACAGTATAATGGTACAGGTAGACTACAGTATAATGGTACAGGTATACTACTACAGTATAATGGTACAGGTAGACTACTACAGTATAATGGTACAGGTAGACTACAGTATAATGGTACAGGTAGACTACTACAGTATAATGGTGCAGGTAGACTACTACAATATAATGGTGCAGGTAGACTACTACAGTATAATGGTACAGGTAGACTACAGTATAACGGTACAGGTAGACTACAGTATAATGGTACAGGTAGACTATAGTATAATGGTACAGGTAGACTACTACAGTATAATGGTACAGGTAGACTACAGTATAATGGTGCAGGTAGACTACTACAGTATACTGGTACAGGTAGACTACTACAGTATAATGGTACAGGTAGACTACAGTATAATGGTACAGGTAGACTACTACAGTATAATGGTACAGGTAGACTACAGTATAATGGTACAGGTAGACTACTACAGTATAATGGTACAGGTAGACTACTACAGTATAATGGTACAGGTAGACTACTACAGTATAATGGTACAGGTAGACTACAGTATAATGGTACAAGTAGACTACTACAGTATAATGGTACAGGTAGACTACTACAGTATAATGGTACAGGTAGACTACAGTATAATGGTACAGGTAGACTACTACAGTATAATGGTACAGGTAGACTACTACAGTATAATGGTGCAGGTAGACTACTACAGTATAATGGCACAGGTAGCCTACTACAGTATAATGGTACAGGTAGACTACTACAGTATAATGGTACAGGTAGACTACTACAGTATAATGGTACAGGTAGACTACTACAGTATAATGGTACAGGTAGACTATTACAGTATAATGGTACAGGTAGACTACTACAGTATAATGGTACAGGTAGACTATTACAGTATAATGGTACAGGTAGACTACAGTATAATGGTACAGGTAGACTACAGTATAATGGTACAGGTAGACTACAGTATAATGGTACAGGTAGACTACTACAATATAATGGTACAGGTAGACTACAGTATAATGGTACAGGTAGACTACTACAGTATAATGGTACAGGTAGACTACAGTATAATGGTACAGGTAGACTACACAGTATAATGGTACAGGTAGACTACAGTATAATGGTACAGGTAGACTACTACAGTATAATGGTACAGGTAGACTACAGTATAATGGTACAGGTAGACTACTACAGTATAATGGTACAGGTAGACTACAGTATAATGGTACAGGTAGAATACTACAGTATAATGGTACAGGTAGACTACTACAGTATAATGGTACAAGTAGACTACAGTATAATGGTACAGGTAGACTACAGTATAATGGTACAGGTAGACTACTACAGTATAATGGTACAGGTAGACTACTACAGTATAATGGTACAGGTAGACTACTACAGTATAATGGTACAGGTAGACTACAGTATAATGGTACAGGTAGACTACTACAGTATAATGGTACAGGTAGACTACTACAGTATAATGGTACAGGTAGACTACTACAGTATAATGGTACAGGTAGACTACTACAGTATAATGGTACAGGTAGACTACTACAGTGTAATGGTACAGGTAGACTACTACAGTATAATGGTACAGGTAACCTACTACAGTATAATGGTACAGGTAGACTACTACAGTATAATGGTACAGGTAGACTACTACAGTATAATGGTGCAGGTAGACTACTACAGTATAATGGTACAGGTAGACTACTACAGTATAATGGTACAGGTAGACTACTACAGTATAATGGTACAGGTAGACTACTACAGTATAATGGTACAGGTAACCTACTACAGTATAATGGTACAGGTAGACTACTACAGTATAATGGTGCAGGTAGACTACTACAGTATAATGGTACAGGTAGACTACAGTATAATGGTACAGGTAGACTACTACAGTATAATGGTGCAGGTAGACTACTACAGTATAATGGTACAGGTAGACTACTACAGTATAATGGTACAGGTAGACTACAGTATAATGGTACAGGTAGACTACTACAGTATAATGGTACAGGTAGACTACTACAGTATAATGGTACAGGTAGACTACAGTATAATGGTACAGGTAGACTACAGTATAATGGTACAGGTAGACTACAGTATAATGGTACAGGTAGACTACTACAGTATAATGGTACAGGTAGACTACAGTATAATGGTACAGGTAGACTACAGTATAATGGTACAGGTAGACTACTACAGTATAATGGTACAGGTAGACTACAGTATAATGGTACAGGTAGACTACTACAGTATAATGGTACATGTAGACTACAGTATAATGGTACAGGTAGACTACAGTATAATGGTACAGGTAGACTACTACAGTATAATGTTACAGGTAGACTACTACAGTATAATGGTACAGGTAGACTACTACAGTATAATGGTACAGGTAGACTACTACAGTATAATGGTACAGGTAGACTACTACAGTATAATGGTACAGGTAGACTACTACAATATAATGGTACAGGTAGACTACTACAGTATAATGGTACAGGTAGACTACTACAGTATAATGTTACAGGTAGACTACTACAGTATAATGGTACAGGTAGACTACTACAGTATAATGGTACAGGTAGACTACTACAGTATAATGGTACAGGTAGACTACAGTATAATGGTACAGGTAGACTACTACAGTATAATGGTACAGGTAGACTACAGTATAATGGTACAGGTAGACTACAGTATAATGGTACAGGTATACTACTACAGTATAATGGTACAGGTAGACTACTACAGTATAATGGTACAGGTAGACTACAGTATAATGGTACAGGTAGACTACTACAGTATAATGGTGCAGGTAGACTACTACAATATAATGGTGCAGGTAGACTACTACAGTATAACGGTACAGGTAGACTACAGTATAATGGTACAGGTAGACTATAGTATAATGGTACAGGTAGACTACTACAGTATAATGGTACAGGTAGACTACAGTATAATGGTGCAGGTAGACTACTACAGTATACTGGTACAGGTAGACTACTACAGTATAATGGTACAGGTAGACTACAGTATAATGTTACAGGTAGACTACTACAGTATAATGGTACAGGTAGACTACTACAGTATAATGGTACAGGTAGACTACTACAGTATAATGGTACAGGTAGACTACAGTATAATGGTACAGGTAGACTACTACAGTATAATGGTACAGGTAGACTACAGTATAATGGTACAGGTAGACTACAGTATAATGGTACAGGTATACTACTACAGTATAATGGTACAGGTAGACTACTACAGTATAATGGTACAGGTAGACTACAGTATAATGGTACAGGTAGACTACTACAGTATAATGGTGCAGGTAGACTACTACAATATAATGGTGCAGGTAGACTACTACAGTATAATGGTACAGGTAGACTACAGTATAACGGTACAGGTAGACTACAGTATAATGGTACAGGTAGACTATAGTATAATGGTACAGGTAGACTACTACAGTATAATGGTACAGGTAGACTACAGTATAATGGTGCAGGTAGACTACTACAGTATACTGGTACAGGTAGACTACTACAGTATAATGGTACAGGTAGACTACAGTATAATGGTACAGGTAGACTACTACAGTATAATGGTACAGGTAGACTACAGTATAATGGTACAGGTAGACTACTACAGAATAATGGTACAGGTAGACTACTACAGTATAATGGTACAGGTAGACTACTACAGTATAATGGTACAGGTAGACTACAGTATAATGGTACAAGTAGACTACTACAGTATAATGGTACAGGTAGACTACTACAGTATAATGGTACAGGTAGACTACAGTATAATGGTACAGGTAGACTACTACAGTATAATGGTACAGGTAGACTACTACAGTATAATGGTGCAGGTAGACTACTACAGTATAATGGCACAGGTAGCCTACTACAGTATAATGGTACAGGTAGACTACTACAGTATAATGGTACAGGTAGACTACTACAGTATAATGGTACAGGTAGACTACTACAGTATAATGGTACAGGTAGAATACAGTATAATGGTGCAGGTAGACTACAGTATAATGGTACAGGTAGACTACAGTATAATGGTACAGGTAGACTACTACAGTATAATGGTACAGGTAGAATACAGTATAATGGTGCAGGTAGACTACAGTATAATGGTACAGGTAGACTACAGTATAATTGTACAGGTAGACTACTACAGTATAATGGTACAGGTAGACTACAGTATAATGGTACAGGTAGACTACAGTATAATGGTACAGATAGACTACAGTATAATGGTACAGGTAGACTACTACAGTATAATGGTACAGGTAGACTACTACAGTATAATGGTACAGGTAGACTACAGTATAATGGTACAGGTAGACTACAGTATAATGGTACAGGTAGACTACTACAGTATAATGGTACAGGTAGACTACAGTATAATGGTACAGGTAGACTACAGTATAATGGTACAGGTAGACTACAGTATAATGGTAAAGGTAGACTACAGTATAATGGTACAGATAGACTACAGTATAATGGTACAGGTAGACTACTACAGTATAATGGTACAGGTAGACTACTACAGTATAATGGTACAGGTAGACTACAGTATAATGGTACAGGTAGACTACTACAGTATAATGGTACAGGTAGACTACAGTATAATGGTACAGGTAGACTACAGTATAATGGTACAGGTAGACTACAGTATAATGGTACAGGTAGACTACAGTATAATGGTACAAGTAGACTACAGTATAATGGTACAGGTAGACTACAGTATAATGGTACAGGTAGACTACAGTATAATGGTACAGGTAGACTACTACAGTATAATGGTACAGGTAGACTACAGTATAATGGTACAGGTAGACTACTACAGTATATTGGTACAGGTAGACTACAGTATAATGGTACAGGTAGACTACAGTATAATGGTACAGGTAGACTACTACAGTATAATGGTACAGGTAGACTACAGTATAATGGTACAGGTAGACTACTACAGTATAATGGTACAGGTAGACTACTACAGTATAATGGTACAGGTAGACTACAGTATAATGGTACAGGTAGACTACTACAGTATAATGGTACAGGTAGACTACAGTATAATGGTACAGGTAGACTACAGTATAATGGTACAGGTAGACTACAGTATAATGGTACAGGTAGACTACAGTATATTGGTACAGGTAGACTACAGTATAATGGTACAGGTAGAATACAGTATAATGGTACAGGTAGACTACTACAGTATAATGGTACAGGTAGACTACAGTATAATGGTACAGGTAGACTACAGTATAATGGTGCAGGTAGACTACAGTATAATGGTACAGGTAGACTACTACAGTATAATGGTACAGGTAGACTACAGTATAATGGTACAGGTAGACTACTACAGTATAATGGTACAGGTAGACTACTACAGTATAATGGTACAGGTAGACTACAGTATAATGGTACAGGTAGACTACTACAGTATAATGGTACAGGTAGACTACAGTATAATGGTACAGGTAGACTACTACAGTATAATGGTACAGGTAGACTACTACAGTATAATGGTACAGGTAGACTACAGTATAAAGGTACAGGTAGACTACTACAGTATAATGGTACAGGTAGACTACAGTATAATGGTACAGGTAGACTACAGTATAATGGTACAGGTAGACTACAGTATATTGGTACAGGTAGACTACAGTATAATGGTACAGGTAGAATACAGTATAATGGTACAGGTAGACTACTACAGTATAATGGTACAGGTAGACTACAGTATAATGGTACAGGTAGACTACAGTATAATGGTGCAGGTAGACTACAGTATAATGGTACAGGTAGACTACTACAGTATAATGGTACAGGTAGACTACAGTATAATGGTACAGGTAGACTACTACAGTATAATGGTACAGGTAGACTACTACAGTATAATGGTACAGGTAGACTACTACAGTATAATGGTACAGGTAGACTACAGTATAATGGTACAGGTAGACTACAGTATAATGGTACAGGTAGACTACTACAGTATAATGGTACAGGTAGACTACTACAGTATAATGGTACAGGTAGACTACAGTATAATGGTACAGGTAGACTACAGTATAATGGTACAGGTAGACTACTACAGTATAATGGTACAGGTAGACTACAGTATATAATAATAATATAATAATAATATGCCATTTAGCAGACGCTTTTATCCAAAGCGACTTACAGTCGTGCGTGCATACATTTTTGTGTATGGGTGGTCCCGGGGATCGAACCCACTACCTTGGCGTTACAAGCGCCGTGCTCTACCAGCTGAGCTACAGAGGACCACACATAATGGTACAGGTAGACTACTACAGTACAATGGTACAGGTAGACTACAGTATAATGGTACAGGTAGACTACAGTATAATGGTACAGGTAGACTACTACAGTATAATGGTACAGGTAGACTACTACAGTACAATGGTACAGGTAGACTAAAGTATAATGGTACAGGTAGACTACAGTATAATGGTACAGGTAGACTACAGTATAATGGTACAGGTAGACTACTACAGTATAATGGTACAGGTAGACTACAGTATAATGGTACAGGTAGACTACTACAGTATAATGGTACAGTTAGACTACAGTATAATGGTACAGGTAGACTGCTACAGTATAATGGTGCAGGTAGACTACAGTATAATGGTACAGGTAGACTACAGTATAATGGTACAGGTACACTACTACAGTATAATGGTACAGGTAGACTACTACAGTATAATGGTACAAGTAGACTACAGTATAATGGTACAGGTAGACTACAGTATAATGGTACAGGTAGACTACTACAGTATAATGGTACAGGTAGACTACTACAGTATAATGGTACAGGTAGACTACTACAGTATAATGGTACAGGTAGACTACTACAGTATAATGGTACAGGTAGACTACTACAGAATAATGGTACAGGTAGACTACTACAGTATAATGGTACAGGTAGACTACAGTATAATGGTACAGGTAGACTACAGTATAATGGTACAGGTAGACTACTACAGTATAATAGTACAGGTAGACTACAGTATAATGGTACAGGTAGACTACAGTATAATGGTACAGGTAGACTACAGTATAATGGTACAGGTAGACTACAGTATAATGGTACAGGTAGACTACAGTATAATGGTACAGGTAGACTACAGTATAATGGTACAGGTAGACACAGTATAATGGTACAGGTAGACTACTACAGTATAATGGTACAGGTAGACTACAGTATAATGGTACAGGTAGACTACAGTATAATGGTACAGGTAGACTACAGTATAATGGTACAGGTAGACTACAGTATAATGGTACAGGTAGACTACTACAGTATAATGGTACAGGTAGACTACAGTATAATGGTACAAGTAGACTACAGTATAATGGTACAGGTAGACTACAGTATAATGGTACAGGTAGACTACTACAGTATAATGGTACAGGTAGACTACTACAGTATAATGGTACAGGTAGACTACAGTATAATGGTACAGGTAGACTACAGTATAATGGTACAGGTAGACTACTACAGTATAATGGTACAGGTAGACTACAGTATAATGGTACAGGTAGACTACAGTATAATGGTACAGGTAGACTACTACAGTATAATGGTACAGGTAGACTACACTATAATGGTACAGGTAGACTACTACAGTATAATGGTACAGGTAGACTACAGTATAATGGTACAGGTAGACTACTACAGTATAATGGTACAGGTAGACTACAGTATAATGGTACAGGTAGACTACAGTATAATGGTACAGGTAGACTACTACAGTATAATGGTACAGGTAGACTACAGTATAATGGTACAGGTAGACTACTACAGTATAATGGTACAGGTAGACTACAGTATAATGGTACAGGTAGACTACTACAGTATAATGGTACAGGTAGACTACTACAGTATAATGGTACAGGTAGACTACAGTATAATGGTACAAGTAGTACATTACATTACTATCCACCCCTATGAGTGTTGTAGTACATTTTTTATTGTAGATATGTAGTGGTGTAATAATGTTATATGATGTACTGTTTTATATTTTGTTTTATATGTAATATAAGTGCTTTAATATGTTTGGACCCCAGGAAGAGTAGCTGCTGCCTTGGCAACAGCTAATGGGGCTCCCTAATAAATACAAATACAAAATACAAATCAGAGTGCTGAAAGATCTGATAAAATGTTTATATTTTTATTGGGGTTTTCCTGATTAATCATTTTCCATATTTTACAAATGTTTGTATTGAACTTTTCTCCTTAGAGGCAAAAATGTGTCTGTTTTTGGCTTGTTAACTCCATCTCTAACCTCCTTAACATCTATTTTTTTCTCTCAATATACTGAAAACATTTTATTCACTGTTCTGGAACATTATGCTTCAACGACGTATTTGCTGTGCTTAGATCTAAGGGACAATGTTTTATAAATGTTGTTTTTTGTTCTGAATCTAGAAAAATGTGAGAAGGCTAAATGGAAGAAGCCCTGGAGCATTACGTAGCGCTATAAAACAAAACCAAAAGAAGTTTGGAGATTTGTATTACATATTTTAATAATGTAATGTTGAAATTAAACAATCAAGGCGTTTAAACACTTATTGGACAATAAATGTACAAATGAAATGCCTTTTATGGTGTTGGACGGAGTTGAAATAAATCCTGTTAGTTGCATTTTATGATGATTATTTTTTATTAGGAGGTTTTTTCCTTTACATTTACATTTACGTCATTTATCAGACGCTCTTATCCAGAGCGACATACAAATTAGTGCATTCAACTTATGATAGCCAGTGGGACAACCACTTTACAATGTTTATTTATTTTTATAAAACATTTTATGGGGGGGGTGGCGGATGGGGGGGTAGAAGGATTACTTTATCCTATCCCAGGTATTCCTTAAAGAGGTGGGGTTTCAAGTGTCTCCGGAAGGTGGTGAGTGACTCCGCTGTCCTGGCGTCGTGAGGGAGCTTGTTCCACCATTGGGGTGCCAGAGCAGCGAACAGTTTTGACTGGGCTGAGCGGGAACTGTGCCTCCGTAGAGGTAGGGGAGCTAGCAGGCCAGAGGTGGATGAACGTAGTGCCCTCGTTTGGGTGTAGGGTCTGATCAGAGCCTGAAGGTACGGAGGTGCCGTTCCCCTCACAGCTCCGTAGGCAAGCACCATGGTTTTGTAGTAGATGCGAGCTTCAACTGGAAGCCAGTGGAGTGTGCGGAGTAGTGGGGTGACATGAGAGAACTTGGGAAGGTTGAACACCAGACAGGCTGCAGCGTTCTGGATAACTTGTAGGGGTTTAATGGCGTGATAGCTGATACTTTGGTCTATCAAAATGTACAATTGAAGTCGGAAGTTTACATACACCTTAGCCAAATACATTTAAACTCAGTTTTTCACAATTCCTGACATTTAATCCTAGTAAAAATGCCCTGTTTTAGGTCAGTTAAGATCACCACTTTATTTTAAGAATGTGAAATATCAGAATAATAGTAGAGAGAATGATTTATTTCAGGTTTTATTTATTTCATCACATTCCCAGTGGGTCAGAAGTTTACATACACTCAATTAGTATTTGGTAGCATTGCCATTAAATTGTTTAACTTGGGTCAAACGTTTCAGGTATCCTTCCACAAGCTTCCCACAATAAGTTGGGTGAATTTTGGCCCATTCCTCCTGACAGAGCTTGTGTAACTGAGTCAGGTTTGTAGGCCTCCTTGCTCGCACACGCTTTTTCAGTTCTGCTCACACATTTTCTATAGGATTGAGGTCAGGGCTTTGTGATGGCCACTCCAATCCCTTGACTTTGTTGTCCTTAAGCCATTTTGCCACAACTTTGGAAGTATGCTTGGGGTCATTGCCCATTTGGAAGACCCATTTGTGACCAAGCTTTAACTTCCTGACTGATGTCTTGAGATGTTGCTTCAATATATCCATATAATTTTCCTTCCTCATGATGCCATCTATTTTGTGAAGTGCACCAGTCCCTCCTGCAGCAAAGCACCCCCACAGCATGATGCTGCCACCCCCGTGCTTCACGGTTGGGATGGTGTTCTTCGGCTTGCAAGCGACCCCCTTTTTCCTCCAAACATAACGATGGTCATTATGGCCAAACAGTTCTATTTTTGTTTCATCAGACCAGAGGACGTTTCTCCAAAAAGTACGATCTTTGTCCCCATGTGCAGTTGCAAACCGTAGTCTGGCTTTTTTATGGCGGTTTTGGAGCAGTGGCTGCTTCCTTGCTGAGCGGCCTTTCAGGTTATGTCGATATAGGACTTGTTTTATTGTGGATATAGATACTTTTGTACCTGTTTCCTCCGGCATCTTCACAAGGTCCTTTGCTGTTGTTCTGGGATTGATTTGCACTTTTTGCACCAAAGTACGTTCATCTCTAGGAGACAGAATGCGTCTCCTTCCTGAGCGGTATGACGGCTGCGTGGTCCCATGGTGTTTATACTTGCGTACTATTGTTTGTACAGATGAACGTGGTACCTTCAGGCATTTGGAAATTGCTCCCAAGGATGAACCAGACATGTGGAGGTCTACATTTTCTTTTCTGAGGTCTTGGCTGATTTCTTTTGATTTTCCCATGATGTCAAGCAAAGAGGCACTGAGTTTGAAGGTAGGCCTTGAAATACATCCACAGGTACACCTCAATTGACTCAAATGATGTTAATTAGCCTATCCGAAGCTTCTAAAGCCATGACATCATTTTCTGGAATTTTCCAAGCTGTTTAAAGGCACAGTCAACTTAGTGTATGTAAACTTCTGACCCACTGGAATTGTGATACAGTGAATTATAAGTGAAGTAATCTGTCTGTAAACAATTGTTGGAAAAATTACTTGTGTCACGCACAAAGTAGATGTCCTAACCGACTTGCCAAAACTATATTTGTTAACAAGAAATTTGTGGAGTGGTTGAAAAACAAGTTTTAATGACTCCAAGCTATGTGTATGTAAACTTCCGACTTCAACTGTATATTTCAAATGCTGTTAATATTGTAAAAAATATTTGTGAAAAAACAGTTGAGATTGTCCCGTCTTTCAAGACCCTAAACGCTGTGAACGAAGCAGGAAACCACCAGTTAATCATAGAGGTTGTCTAACAGCATCAGAGGTGCCGGCTGAAAGCTGGACAAATCAACAGGGAAAGCACGACAGAAACATATGTATGAAATCAAATAATCAAAATGATTGATTACAGGTCTCTGGGGGGTTCATTTCTCAACTCTGCAAAACCCCAAACATTTTGGATGCATAACATCTACTTCCTCATACTGCTAGAGACATGAACAGCTGAGATGGAAGAGCGTAAAGAAAAGTGTTACCTAGTTCAGCCTTCTCCTTTAACACGTCTTTGAAGTTGAGTCCGCTGTTGAGTGTTGACTCTCTGTACCGGTGGAGGGGGGTGTCTCTCTGCCCATTCTTCCCCAGCTCTTGGAGCACCTCACTGGGCTTTAGAGGTACGGCCTTCAGGCCCCTGCTCCAGCCTGAAGAGTCGCCCACCGTCCATCTGACCAGGTCCTCTAATTTCACCACCACCTTCTCAGACACAGCCATGACCTCATCCTGCAGACGGGGGGTAGATAATGTAATGTAATATCATATCATATCATATGGAAGTTCAGACATGAGACAGGTGTTAGGAGAGGGAACTATGAAACACAACAGCTCCATCACACAGAGAGAGAGCGTGTCTTCCTGAGTCAGACAAGATCCATCACACAGAGAGAGAGCTTGTCTTCCTGAGTCAGACAAGATCCATCACACAGAGAGAGAGCCTGTCTTCCTGAGTCAGACAAGATCCATCACACAGAGAGACAGCGTGTCTTCCTGAGTCAGACAAGATCCATCACACAGAGAGAGAGCGTGTCTTCCTGAGTCAGACTAGTGAAATGATAATAAATAATAATACAGTATATCTAAATTAAATATGAGACCGACCGCCTTGATTCGGTCTTATGTAGCAAAATTTGAAATTGTGTTTTTTACATTCGATAAAAGCAGTGACACAGAGCTACAAAATGGTATATCATACACTGCATTTAAGGGAACAATGGGAAAGTAATTCTGCTTTGAAAGTTGATAAACTTGTAACCTCACTTTTGAGAAAATGGCCCTTGAATGTTTTGGTAGCTACTGGAGAGCTCTTCTTTGTCTCCACCCATTCAGCATCGTTCACACCCTCTTGAGCTTTAGCCCCACCCAAAATGTGGAAAAAGTCAAGGGGTCTGAAAACTTTCCGAAGGCACTGTATATATATATATATTATATATATATATATATATATATATATATATATATGATAACAACAGTAGTTCTTCTCCAGTACTGGCTGTAACATCAGGAGAGCATCATTCAACCCAGACTCCATTCATGTAAAACATGTCACATACATTTCAACAGGACTAGTCTCTTCCTGCTGGCACTGACGTTGCTGATCACTTGTTTATTGGGGAAAAATGTCCTGACTACGCCTGTGATGTGGTTGGTTGGTTCACATAGCTGTCTGAAGATGAATGCACTAACTGTAAGTCGCTCTGGATAAAGAGTCTGGTCTCACATAGCTGTCTGAAGATGAATGCACTAACTGTAAGTCGCTCTGGATAAGAGTGTCTGCTAAATGACTAAAATTATCTAAAATGTCATATCAGATAGAAATCAATATATTTGTTGTGAGAAATGCTCTAATCATTCTGATCACGCCCCCCTACTAATAGGGTTAACTGAATGATAAAATCATTCTGACCACGCCCACTTGCATTTAATCTGGATATTGACCCAGACATTATTCTACACCAACCACCTCCATACATCACCAGTGATACCAACCACCTCCATACATCACCAGTGGTACCAACCATCTCCATACATCACCAGTGATACCAACCACCTCCATACATCACCAGTGGTACCAACCACCTCCATACATCACCAGTGGTACCAACCACCTCCATACATCACCAGTGGTACCAACCACCTCCATTCATCACCAGTGGTACCAACCATCTCCATTCATCACCAGTGGTACCAACCACCTCCATACATCACCAGTGATAACAACCACCTCCATACATCACCAGTGGTACCAACCACCTCCATACATCACCAGTGATACCAACCACCTCCATACATCACCAGTGATACCAACCACCTCCATACATCACCAGTGATACCAACCACCTCCATACATCACCAGTGGTACCAACCACCTCCATACATCACCAGTGATACCAACCACCTCCATACATCACCAGTGATAGGTGCATCTGTCAGATAAATAAATGCTTCATTAAACCAGATAGAAAGTGGTGTTTGTAATCTGTCAGAGAAATGTACAGGAACAAAGCAAGGTTCTGGTTCTAATTGGAACAAGGGATCTGCAGAACAGATGTTTCACTGGAACACAACCCTTGATCACGGTCGAGTCCCTAATTCAACCCTATTCCCTACATCGTGCACTACTTTAGGCCACAGCCCTGTGGGAAAAGGGTGTCATTTGGGACAAAGCATTATGACTGACTCCACTGCTTTCTCTTAGTGCTGTAATGTTAGTTAATAACACTACTACACACCCAACATGTTAGTAACACGAATACACACCCAACAGATCAAATCAAATCAAGCTTTATTTATACAGCACATTTCAGACATGGAATGCAACACAATGTGCTTCACAGGAAATAACTAATAAAAACAATGAAAATAAAAACTGAAATATTTACTACACAACAAACACAAGATAAATAACAAAACTGAACGACTAAAAAGCACCCTAAGGAAAAGCTAAGCTAAAAATATGTGTTTTAAGATCTCTTTTAAATATGTCCACAGTTTCGGCCCCGTCAGGTTTTCTGGCAGGCTATTCCAGAGGCTGGGGGCATAGTAACTAAAGGCTGCCTCTCCATGCCTCTTGGTCCTGGGTTTGGGATAGTTAAAAGGCCAGTGCCAGAGGACCTGAGGGACCTACTGGGTACATAACTTAAAAGCATGTCTGACATGTATTTGGGTGCACAATCGTGGATTGATTTAAAAAACAATAGAATAATCTTAAAATGAATTCTAAAACTCACAGGCAGCCAGTGCAGAGACCTTAAAACCGGTGTAATGTGTGCTCTCCGTCTGGTCTTGGTCAGTACCCGTGCTGCAGCATTCTGTACGTTTTGCAGTTGACCAATGGCTTTCTTGGGTAGACCAGACAGGAGAGCATTACAGTAGTCAAGCCTGCTTGTAATAAAAGCATCGATGAGTCTCTCTGTATCAGCCTGAGAGATAAACGGACTCACCTTGTCAATGTTCCTCTGGTGGTAAAAAGCTATTTTGGTCACATTCCTAATGTGTGATTCTAAATTGAGTTCAGAGTCTAAAATAACACCTGGGTTTTTACCTGGTGTTTTATCTTTATTACCTGTGAATTATAATGTGCGTCCAGATTCTCTCTCTGTGCTTTGGGTCCAACAATAAGTACCTCATTCTTGTCTTGATTTAGCTGGAGGAAGTTGTGAGCCATCCAAGTATTTAAATCACTAATACAGTCTAATAATTATTAGATGGAGCTAAAATCTTCTGGTGACACAGAAATGTAAAGTTGTGCATCATCTGTGTAGCAGTGAAAATCAGTGCTGTGCTTTCTGATAACGCTGCCAAAGGGTAACATATAAACTGAACAGTACCGAAGCCAAAATCGAAACCTTGTAGAACGCCACATGTGAAATGTATTTACTCTGAGTTATTTTCACCAAGGATGACAAAAAACTCTCGACCGGTTAAATAGGTCCTAAACCAATTTAGAACTGGACTGGAGAGGCCAACCCACCTCTCTAGAAGGACATCATGGTCAACAGAGGCCAACCCACCTCTCTAGAAGGACATCATGGTCAACAGAGGCCAACCCACCTCTCTAGAAGGACATCATGGTCAACAGAGGCCAACCCACCTCTCCAGTCTGTCCAGAAGGACATCATGGTCAACAGAGGTCAACCACCTCTCCAGTCTGTCCAGAAGGACATCATGGTCAACAGAGGCCAACCCACCTCTCCAGTCTGTCCAGAAGGACATCATGGTCAACAGAGGTCAACCACCTCTCCAGTCTGTCCAGAAGGACATCATGGTCAACAGAGGCCAACCCACCTCTCCAGTCTGTCCAGAAGGACATCATGGTCAACAGAGGCCAACCCACCTCTCCAGTCTGTCCAGAAGGACATCATGGTCAACAGAG